>NC_084747.1:8581477-8713977 GCF_033978785.1 Entelurus aequoreus
AAATAAGTGGTCAACTCACGTCATTGTGTCTCGATTACCGTGACGGGCAGTTTCATTGACGAGTGAACTAATAGTTGGGTGTGGCTCACCCTGGGTAGTTGGTCGCCGCCTAAAAGAGTAACGGGTTGGATGCCCATCATATGGTACAGTAAATACTCCCCGGTTGTGAGATCCCTGTTGACATTTTTATGTGCACACAAATTAAGGATGGGTTGGAGGCCATTTGTAAAATACAATAAATACTCCCTGGTTGCGAGTTCCCTACGGCATTAACGTGTGCGTTAAAATTAAGAATCGTACGGGAGGAGGCCCTTCTGTACCATATGATAAATTCCACGGCTGGAGGCCATTTGTAATAAATACAATAAAGATTCCCCGGTTGTGAGGTCCCGGCGACACTTTAGTGTGCGCTAAAATTAAGGAAAAATAGACACAATGGCCAAGGAGTGTGACAGAAAAGAATGTGATGACGGCTGGGGAAAATGTGATGAATCATTACTGTTTAATAATCAATTGAATGCACTGTTGTCGACAATGGAATTAGCAGGTAGAGTTTAAAAAGAAAAAAAAAAAAAGAAAAAAGAAAAAAGAAAAGAGAACGTTCCTTGAAAGGGTTAAGAGGGAGTTTACAATACTCGAAAAGTTGTGAACTCAAACGTCTGGTAAAATAAAAAATAAAATAAAAAAGTAACTGGAAGTTTTATGGTAAAGTGAAACGCAGAGAGAGTGCTTGCGTGTGTGTGTGTGCGTAGGGCTGTAGGCACTTGCTTGTGTGTGCGTGAGTGCTTACACGTGCATGTGTGTGTGTGTGCGCTGGTGAAAATGGTCAAGAGAAAAAAAGAGCAGGGTTGGTGCTCGAGAATTTAAGAGTTTAGCGTATGATAAAAGTAAACGGGGATTACGAGGAAAAACGAAATGCAGCAAAAGAACAGATGATTAATGAGACAAATATGACAGATGGATTGATTGGTCTTTTGCCTGCCGCGCATGCGTAAGACAATTCCAACGACCCGCCCAGACTTTGACTAAGCCACCGCCCTATGACGTAAAGCCGGAGGCGTCTTTATACCCACTTTTGACAGTCACAGGAGGAGCCCTGGTGGTCGAAACAGAAACAAAGCTCTCTGGTCCACCCCCTACTCCTGTGACAAATGAGGGCGGTGCTCACACAGCCACTCTAAGATTGAACCCTCCTCCAAAACTAACGCTGTCTCCTGAGTGTAATTCACCTCTGGTGCCTAAGCCCCAAAATAACATCCACCCAGCGGAAAACCTCCCGAATATGCCTAATCTTACTAGACAGCAGATAATGCATGAGTCAACGCAAAACTCCTCACTTTACACGCCAGACCATTTTGTTGCCATAAACAAATGCCCTCCCCCAGTAGATGACAGCCTCTCACGTGCACATCAGACATTCTTGAACAACACACAACAGAGCCAGACTTTGTGGTCTCCTGTAACTGTTAATGGCTCAATGGAAGGCTACATTGACCAACACCCACATGAACCACATGCATACAACATACGCTCAAAAAAGCTGGAGGGACACGCATATCCACTTTTTCCTGATAATAGCGGCAGATTTCAATATAAGCCTTTTGCTGTTGCAGACATGCAGGCCATTGTTGACAAACTCCCACCTGTGTCTGAAGGTGGGAGTCTTTGGCTTAACACGTTAGACAAACTAACAGCAGGGTACACTCTCTCAGTAGAAGACTTTAGAAGCATTTTGTATGGTTGTGTTTCCACACAAGATGGCAAAAATACAGAACAACAAGCAGGATTAAAGGCTGAATCTTCGACCTCACCGATAACACCATACGTTACAAACATAGCTACTGCTGTGCGCAGTCTCTTTCCTCAAGATGAGGATGATAAGGCTAATGACAGAGCAGCAAGGAAGCAACTCCTTAATTTACAGATCGCTGAAAATAAAAGGTTAAAAGAACCAAAAGGTCAAAGATCAGCTAGGATATATTCAGCAGTGGGTGACCTTGCTTTTGAGTTCCAACAGGTGGAGGAAAGAATCCTCAACAGACGTGCGACCAGACGGTTGGACTCGGGTGGTGGACAACACGATGCTTCAAAGCCAGTCCGGGGTGGAAACTGTTTCGGCTGTGACCAGCCTGGTCACTGGAGTCGTGAACATTTTCGAACGGGAAAGGTTCCGTAGTGCCAACAAACGAACACAAAAGCGTGGCAAAGGACGCCCACCGCAGGAGCCCCAGCAGGAGATACAGACTGGCCCCCTGCTGGACATGAGTGTCAACGACAATGTTATCAGTTCGTGATTGACACTGGCGCCACCCATTCGATTCTGAATGCAGAGGTACCAAAGAAACTGTGTGCTTCCTCTTTAAAGGTCAAAGGCTTCGCTGGGGTCACAAGAAGGTTACCTGTCACCAAACCACTTCCGGTTCAGATTGCGGGACACACACTAAAGCACCCCTTCGTGATTGACCTGCACACACCCTGCCAGATTGGTAATGACCTCCTTTACAGACTGTACCCGGACATTCAATATCGCACAGAAGGAACCTTCCTGGTGTTACCTGACGGCTCAACCACCAAGCTGCGACACCACTACCAAGGCTCCTACCACAGCCTGAAACAACAGGAATGGCTGACATCCAACTGCTCTAACAGTGAAAACCCTGACTGGCCGAGATGCTTCCGTGTGTTCTGCCACCCGACTCGCCATATGTTATGATCACCAGTTAGACACTCATACCAGGAGACCTTTGACTCCTTTGTATATTTATATATGTTGGAACTCAAGGTGTGGTTGCTCATGTTGACCTATCTTTGAAACAACTAGCATGGTATAAGATGGACACAATAGTGTCCCACATTGTTCACTTGCTCTCTGTCTCGCCTACAAAACCAAAGAACTTAGGTGCAATGATAAGACACGGCGTAGCTGCCAAACATTACACCGACACCCAAATACCACATTTTCAATTGTTTAGGTTTAGCACATAGTTGTGTTAAACACATAACTATGGGCTGCACTTTAGACACCTGTAGGCTACGAGGAGCTAGCAGCTACACAACAGCTGAGCTAAAACGACACATTACACATTTAAGCATATCAAATAATTATAGTTGCTCATTACATACACAAAGTTGCCATGGCAGAAGTCTGATAGAAAGTATTCAGTAACAAACGTGTCCGCATCATTCGACTTTCTACAACATGAGCTTGACTTAATCAATTATTGGGGCCACCAGGTGTGGTAAAATTTCAAAATACTATTGATAAAGCATCCGCCATACGGGTAGTATTTTTCTAGTATTTGTGACAATATAAAATATAAGCATATTTAGTGGAGTTTGAGTTATTTGTGATATTGCTAAGGGGTGCCCTACCCTAACACCACCCCCCAGTGGACCACAGAGGCTAAAGAGACTATCATTGACCTCAAACATGACTTGTCCTCCGCTACTTGACTATTAGCTGACCTTTTTCTTAGATGTTTCTGAAAGTGATAGTATGACTAACACAGTCCTTTTTCAGAAACAGAAGGGGGTGAGTGAGGGTGGATACAGACTCCTTGGAACAAAATCGACAATAATCCGACTCTGACACATTCCATAGTTTTAACGTTTTTCCCGTGGGTAAGAAGTTATAACTAATTTTAATTTGAAAATAACGATTTTACACATCGATAGTACTTTAGTAAATCAAATTTAGAATATGGAGGAGGTGAGGGTGAATCATGTATAGTCTTTGATTTCACTGATATGATCAATACGGTACAAGGGAAAAGGTACGTACTGACTTGTGTTGACAATCACAGTGGTTGGCCAGAAGCAACAACAGCCTCAAAAGAGGATGCAACCAGTAATTAAATGACTTGTGAATGACCTAGTACCCCGACATGGTTTCCCCAAAAAGATTAGGTCAGACAACGGCAACCATTTAAAAAAAAAAAAAAAAAAAACCTCACTTAGCCTTGGTCGAAAAGGCTTTCGGACTAGAACACAGGTTTGGGGTACCATCCTGAGTCCCAAGGTAAGGTTGAAAGGATGGACCAGAACATTAAAAACTAATTGGCTAAAATCTGTGCACAGACCAAATTTAATTGGATTGACATGTTGCAATTACTGGTCATCTTAGCGTCAGCTGCGGATTTGGTCCATTATTTGATCAAAAGAGGGAGAGAGAGTGGGCGCCCTTGTCCGTCTCCACAGACGAGGATTACGCACGCCCTTACCTGCCATCTTTCTCTCCAACGTCCGCACACTTGCCAACAAGATGGACGAGCTAGCGTTGCTGATGAGAAGAAACAACGACTTTTCCTCATCTTGTGTTTTGTGCTTCACGGAGACGTGGCTGAGCGCGAGTGTCCCGGACAGCGCGGTTCAACTGAAGGGCTTTCATCTTTTTCGCGCGGACCGAGACCCGGGGCTCTCCGGCAAAACAAGAGGCGGTGGTGTCTGCTTCTTCATCAACAGCAACTGGTGTACAGACGTGACGGTGATATCCCAACACTGCTCTCCTTCTCTGGAATATATTTTCATTCACTGTAAGCCATTTTACTCACAGTGTGAGATTGTTTCATTCATACTGGTGGCTGTCAACATACCGCCCAGCGCGGACATGCATGACGCTCAGCGCACGCTTGCAGGCCAGATCTTACATGTGGAACGGTCTTTTCCGGACTCTCTTGTTATCGTACTTGGTGACTTTAACAAGGGAACTTTGAGCCAGGAATTACCCAAGTATAGGCAGTTTATTACAAACCCTGTTTCCATATGAGTTGGGAAATTGTGTTAGATGTAAATATAAACGGAATACAATGATTTGCAAATCCTTTTCAACTCATAGTCATTTGAATGCACTACAAAGACAACATATTTGATGTTCAAACTTATAAACTTAATTTTTTTTTGCAAATGATAATTAACTTAGAATTTCATGGCTGCAACACGTGCTAAAGTAGTTGGGAAAGGGCATGTTCACCACTGTGTTACATGGCCTTTCCTTTTAACAACACTCAGTAAAGGTTTGGGAACTGAGGAGACACATTTTTGAAGCTTCTCAGGTGGAATTATTTCCCATTCTTGCTTGATGTACAGCTTAAGTTGTTCAACAGTCCGGGGGTCTCCGTTGTGGTATTTTAGGCTTCATAATGCGCCACACATTTTCAATGGGAGACAGGTCTGGACTACAGGCAGGCCAGTCTAGTACCCGCACTCTTTTACTATGAAGCCACGTTGATGTAACACGTGGCTTGGCATTGTCTTGCTGAAATCAGCAGGGGCGTCCATGGTTACGTTGCTTGGATGGCAACATATGTTGCTCCAAAACCTGTATGTACCTTTCAGCATATAATGGCGCCTTCACAGATGTGTAAGTTACCCATGTCTTGGGCACTAATACACCCCCATACCATCACAGATGCTGGCTTTTCAACTTTGCGCCTATAACAATCCGGATGGTTCTTTTCCTCTTTGATCCGGAGGACACAACGTCCACAGTTTCCAAAACCAATTTGAAATGTGGACTCGTCAGACCACAGAACACTTTTCCACTTTGTATCAGTCCATCTTAGATGAGCTCAGGCCCAGCAAAGCCGACGGTGTTTCTGGGTGTTGTTGATAAACGGTTTTCGCCTTGCATAGGAGAGTTTTAACTTGCACTTACAGATGTAGCCACCAACTGTAGTTACTGACAGTGGGTTTCTGAAGTGTTCCTGAGCCCATGTGGTGATATCCTTTACACACGGATGTCGCTTGTTGATTCAGTACAGCCTGAGGGATCGAAGGTCACGGGCTTAGCTGCTTATGTGCAGTGATTTCTCCAGATTCTCTGAACCCTTTGATGATATTACGGAGCGTAGATGGTGAAATCCCTAAATTCCTTGCAATAGCTGGTTGAGAAAGGTTTTTCTTAAACTGTTCAACAATTTGCTCACGCATTTGTTGACAAAGTGGTGACCCTCGCCCCATCCTTGTTTGTGAATGACTGAGCATTTCATGGAATCTAATAATAATTAAGGATTATTTGCAAAAAAAACAAAGTTGATCAGTTTGAACATCAAATATGTTGTCTTTGTAGCATATTCAACTGAATATGGGTTGAAAATGATTTGCAAATCCTTATATTCTGTTTATATTTACATCTAACACAATTTCCCAACTCATATGGAAACGGGGTTTGTAATTAAAAAAAATAAAATAAAATAAAATAAAATAAAAAATTGCCTAGTATACTTACCCGCCCCGGAACAAACTATTTGTTTGCCTAACATAATTGATATTGCGACATCCAGTGGACACATTTAGAACAGCAGTTTTACTTTTACTCGTTGCAAACTAATCTCACGGGCCGAATTGAACCTGTTATGCTCGAATGTCGAGGGAGGTGGGGCTTGGAGGTTAATTGTTCATATGTCTCTAATTTGCACATCAATCAGACTGAGGAGTAGAAGTTGACACTTTTTTATGGGATTGATTGATTGACAAGTGTATTGACATCTTAAAGAATTTAATCCATGTAATGCTTTAAAAAGGCAAATGGATGGTACAAAAAGCCAAAAGGCTTGTTTCCATTGTGGTCCATTGTGGGAACTGTTACCCAGCATCACTTATGCGTCAACGTCAGTTTTGATACATATATTTTCCCTTGTGTGTTCTTATGTGTTTTACTGCGCCTGCATTATGTGTGAACCTTTTACAGCACATTGAACAACTAAACGGTTTTCCTCCAGTGTGTGTTCTTATGTGTCGACATAACGATCTGTTCTGAGAAAAGCTTGTACCACAAACTGAACAGTTAAATTGTTGTTCTCCTGTGTGTGTTCTCATGTGTTGAGTCAAATCGCTATTTTGAGAAAAGCTGTTGCCACAAACTGAACAATTACATGTTTTTTCTCCTGTGTGTGTTTTCATGTGTTGAGTCAAATTGCTATTTTGAGAAAAGCTGTTGCCACAAACTGAACAACTAAATGGTTTTTCACCTGTGTGTGTTCTCATGTGTTGAGTCAAATTGCTATTGTGAGAAAAGCTGTTGCCACAAACTGAACAATTAAATGGTTTTTCACCTGTGTGTGTTCTCATGTGTTTAGTCAAATTGCTATTTTGAGAAAAGCTGTTGCCACAAACTGAACAATTAAATGGTTTTTCACCTGTGTGTGTTCTCATGTGTTGAGTCAAAGAGCTATTTTGAGAAAAGCTGTTGCCACAAACTGAACAATTAAATGGTTTTTCACCTGTGTGTGTTCTCATGTGTTGAGTCAAACAGATATTTCGAAAAAAGCTTTTGCCACAAACTGAACATTTACACGTTTTTTCTCCTGTGTGTGTTCTCATGTGTCGAATCAAATTGCCATTTCGAGAAAAGCGTTTGCCACAAACTGAACACTTAAATGTTTTTTCTCCTGTGTGTGTTCTCATGTGTTGAGTCAAACGGCTCTTTTTAGTAAAACTTTCAGCACAAACCGAGCAGCTCAAACATGTTTTACCTCTCTTCTTTGTAGAGCATTCAGAGTGTTTGTTGTCAGTGTGAGTCCTCATATCACCTTCACAGTCTGTATCGCTGCTCAAAGGTTCTTCAACCTCGTCTTCAGCCTCACTATCTGATAGTGGAGCTAAGAGGTTGTCTACTTGTGGTTTCTCTTCATCATCTTCAGTCTTCACAGAGAGAATACTCAGTGGAAACTTGGTGTAATCAGCTTCCTCTCGTCCTAGAAGACACTCTCCCTCCTGAGTGATGCAGAGTTCCTCCTCTTCCTTTTTAATGCAGGGTGGTTGTGGAGTCTCCTGCTTCAAAGTGGAGCTCCCCCCTAACTGAGGGGAAACTTTTTCTGGATTACCGATCAGCTGCTGGACATCTGCAAGACACAAACAACAAAAACACACTTTCTTCTATGTACTGTATGTGTGTGTAGTAGGGTTGTACAGTATACTGCTACTAATAAAGTATCGTGGTACTCCATTCATCCATCCATCCATTTTCTACCGCTTATTTCCTTCGGGGTCGCGGGGGGCGCTGGAGTCTATCTCAGCTACAATCGGGCAGAAGGCGGGGTACACCCTGGACAAGTCGCCACCTCATCGCAGGGCCAACACAGATAGACAGACAACATTCACACACTAGGGCCAATTTAGTGTTGCCAATCAACCTATCCCCAGGTGCATGTCTTTGGAGGTGGGAGGAAGCCGGAGTACCCGGAGGGAACCCAGGCAGTCACGGGGGAGAACATGCAAACTCCACACAGAAAGATCCCAAGCCCGGGATTGAACTCACGATTACTCAGGACCTTCGTATTGTGAGGCAGACGCACTAACCCCTCTTCCACCGTGCTGGTACTAATCAATTGAAAACAGTATTATAGCACCTTTGAAAAGTACCGTTCTTTCATCTGAATTCCGCTGTGCGGCGGTGACATGTTTTGTTGGGGGTAACACTGGGTCCATAAAGCTCTTTGGTCGGAAGGACGAGGCCGTAGATTAGTTACAACTTGCTCACTTTATTTATTATTTCCACAGGGCACAACGGGACATCCACCATGCTATTAACACTCCTGCACATGCAACCACTACCTCTCCTTACTCGCCCGCTCACTTACTGACGTCACTCAGACAACACGTTGACATTCTCACAAACACACATACTATTTTCATAAGTTAACCAGCTCCCCTGCTGTGCACATGTAGATACGTAGGAACTTGATGCCAAATATTAGCACAGTTAAAACTGCCCAATTAGCAGTCAACTAATGCAAGTGAAATGACTACATTTTGTAACAAATTCCTACCATTTGTGTTTTGTCTTTAATAAATGTGTTTTACCTGCTACATGGCTTATCTGTGTACATTCATCCATAGTTTCGTTTTTAGTACTTAATTAATAATTGTATTTTTCTTAAAGCACAGACCAGGAGTGGCAACCATAAATCATGAATCATTTAATATAATGTCAGTAAAACGTTATGTTCTATTCTAATCTAATCCTTGATTATAGCAGACTATATGTAATATGGAAAATTGTACATTGTGAGGTAAATGTTGATGGTGTTCTGCTGACCTTGACCGCGGATGTTGTGGATCGGTGGAGGGAATACTTCGAAGACCTCCTCAATCCTACCAACACGTCTTCTTATGAGGGAGCAGTGCTTAGGGAATCTGTGGTGGGCTCTCCTATTTCTGGGACTGAGGTTGCTGAGGTAGTTAAAAAGCTTTTTGTGGCAAGGCCCCAGGGGTGGATGAGATCTGCCTGGAGTTCCTCAAGGCTCTGGATGCTGTGGGGCTGTCTTGGTTGACAAGACTCTGCCGCATCGCGTGGACATCGGGGCCGGTACCTCTGGATTGGCAGACCGGGGTGGTGGTTCCTCTCTTTAAGAAGGGTAACCGGAGGGTGTGTTCCAACTATCGTGGAATCCCACTCCTCAGCCTTCCCGGTAAGGTCTATTCAGGTGTACTGGAGAGGAGGCTACGCCGGATAGTGGAACCTCGGATTCAGGAGGAACAGTGTGGTTTTTGTCCTGCTCGTGGAACTGTGGAACAGCTCTAAACTCTCGGCAGGGTCCTTGAGGGTGCATGGGAGTTTGCCCAACCAGTCTACATGTGCTTTGTGTAGTTGGAGAAGGCATTCGACCGTGTCCTTCGGGAAGTCCTGTGGGGAGTGCTCAAAGAGTATGGGGTATCGGACTGTCTTGATTGTGGCGGTTCGCTCCCTGTATGATCAGAGCTTGGTCCGCTTTGCCGGCAGTAAGTCGGACACATTTCCAGTGAGGGTTGGACTCCGCCAAGGCTGCCCTTTGTCACAGATTCTGTTCATAACTTTTATGGACAGAATTCTCGGCGCAGTCAAGGCGTTGAGGGGATCCGGTTTGGTGGCTGCAGGATTAGGTCTCTGCTTTTTGCAGATGATGTAGTCCTGATGGCTTCATCTGGCCAGGATCTTCAGCTCTCACTGGATTGGTTCCCAGCCGAGTGTGAAGCGACTGGGATGAGAATCAGCACCTCCAAGTCCGAGTCCATGGTTCTCGCCTGGAAAAAGGGTGGAGTGGAGGAGACCTTGTCCCAAGTGGAGGAGTTCAAGTACCTCAGAGTCTTGTTCACAAGTAAGGGAAGAGTGGATTGTGAGATCGACAGGCGGATCGGTGCGGCGTCTTCAGTAATGTGGATGCTGTATCGATCCGTTGTGGTGAAGAAGGAGCAGAGCCGGAAGGAAAAGCTCTCAATTTACCGGTCGATCTACGTTCCCATCCTCACCTATGGTCACGAGCTTTGGATTATGACCAAAAGGACAAGATCACGGGTACAAGCTGCCGAAATGAGTTTCCTCCGCCGGGTGGCGGGTCTCTCCCTTAGAGATAGGGTGAGAAGCTCTGCCATCCGGGAGGAGCTCAAAGCAACGCCGCTGCTCCTCCACATGGAGAGGAGCCAGATGAGGTGGTTCGGGCATCTGGTCAGGATGCCACCCAAACGGGTGTTTAGGGCACGTCCGACCGGTAGGAGGCCACGGGGAAGACCCAGGACACGTTGTGAAGACTATGTATCCTGGCTGACCTGGGAACGCCTCAGAGCTGGACGAAGTGGCTGGGGAGAGGGAAGTCTGGGCTTCCGTGCTTAGGCTGCTGCCACCGTGACGCGACCTCGGATAAGCGGAAGAAGATGGATGGATGATGGCTCAGGTGTGATTCACTACAATAAGGCCCCACAGCACACTGGATTCCAGTTCATTGAAATACCACAACACTGGATATTGTTCAGATAAGTTACATTTAAGAACTTGCACACAAAGCAACACTGGAGATGGCTATGATGTGTGCATTTACCACGCATGCGTATTAGGTCGCGTTGCGCCAGCGGACGGAGGGGGGAGGGGGTCTTAAACGGTGGCATTGTGTGTGTGTGGACAAGGATAAGGTTAGGTGGGATATACCCTGGATAACCTTAGCCTGCTTAGTGTAGAAGGGGCCTTAGAGATAGTGGCTGTTATGTCCACTCAAAAGTCCATCGAATAACTTGATGGACTCCATGAATAACTTAGCTTAGTAATGCGAGCTTACTTTTCTATTAGTGGCATTTGCCAAACATAGGAAAGAGGAACTCTTCTGTTTTGATTAAAAAATTCAGACAGCGACCAAACAACTGTAGGCTAGTCTTCAAAACACGCTGCTAACGAGTCGTTGCTCGCGACTTGAACACGTCCATTCTTTTCTGTTACTTGACGACACGACAAACTGTACAGAGACTTTGTTAAATGTGACTAAATACTCACCTTACCTCTAAACCACGACATGATGAATATAAAAACACACCAAACGAGCCTAGCAGAGTTGTTGTTTTGCTTTTAGTTTCTAAATTTGACTTTTGCATTCTTTCATCTCCTCTGATGTGAACTCCACTGCCTTCTTCAAGCTAACAATCATGGCGGCTCTTTCTTTACATTCTTCAACAAGGTCGGCTCATTTCTCATCCACACCTATTTCAGTCTGCAAAATGACGTTATTAGAAACGTCAACTGACTCACCTTCATCTTTCGTCTTTATCTCCGTTGGTGATTTGCTGGAAGTTGGTGGCGCTGATTCTCTTTCATGTTCTCTTTTAGCGGACGTCGCCATCTTAGCATAGCAGTAGTCGTCCATCTTCTATCACGTCTTCAATCTTCACTTCAGATATCGCTCCAAACTCAATGCACGTTTCGTGGCTTTGAAAAATACCAATTGAGATATTTGTTGCTATATTTGCTGTGAATCATATGACTTTAAGATCGTGAATTCGAAGAATCTCCGAACAACCATAGCATGCGGTCTTCTCTTTTTGCTTGGCTTCAAGTACATTTGCGCATGCGCTAGAAGTCAGCAACTTTCGTTTCCTACTCCACAGCAGCTGTTTTTCAAAATAAAGGCAATTTAATCTTGTTTTAAAACAATGGTTAGCAAAAGTATCTAACATTAAATAATGGACAACTACTCTTTGAAAAAAAATATATATATATACAAGCACATGCACAGACTTTATTGATGGCTGTTGTTCAAACCAGAAAAAGGGCAAACATTGAAGAAAAAAATCCTATA
The DNA here is from genome assembly GCF_033978785.1 of Entelurus aequoreus. Classification (NCBI taxonomy): domain Eukaryota; kingdom Metazoa; phylum Chordata; class Actinopteri; order Syngnathiformes; family Syngnathidae; genus Entelurus; species Entelurus aequoreus. The sequence continues at coordinate 8,593,516 of NC_084747.1, forward strand.
TTTTAAATACTACAAGAAACACAAATATTTTTGAAGCTACTTAGTTGTTTTAGTTAAAAACCTTTACAAAATCAAATGATTACTCTGAATAAAGAAGAAAAGCACTAAGAGTGTAGATCTCCACCAGGACCAATCCTATTGTTCACATGCTACTAAATTGTGTGCCATCTCATGTGTATCGTGTGCTGCTATGACAATAAACTTCCATGAATCCTGTAAAACACCAGACAGTTAGTAATATGGTTTCACATAAAAATGTTGGTGAAACTGCTCATTTCTACCTAGCGATAGGTGGCTCTAACTGTAGTGCTAATCACTCACCAGCAGAAAGCCCTCATCACACTGCTAATCAATAACTACCATCTTAGGCACTTAACATCACTAATCACCAGTTAACAGCTATCATGCTAAATGTCAACTATCTTACATGAAAACATGAAAACAAGACACATTAACGTCTTTCCCCATTACAAACATAACACAATCTAAACTTATATAAACACATTACTGTCTGAGCATATAAGATATTCAATTGTGTTACATCGCAATTTATTATATTGAAATTAGCCATGTGATTAAGATGGGCACGGTCTGACCAATCACAAGTCAGTAGGAGCTGCTTTGTTCTCGTGTTTGGAGAAAGCGGAAGAGCGATTGTCAGCCTGACATTGATGTGTCTCTGAGAACTGAACACATTTTTATAACTTATAACAAAATGTGTTTATACAGTAACCTGCTCACATGAGTCACATTACAGCAGGGGTGTCAAACTCATTTTAGCTCAGGGGCCACATGGAGGAAAATCTATTTCCACGTGGGCGGGACGGGTAAAATCATGGCATGATAAATTAAAAATACGACTACGACAACTTTAGATTGTTTTCTTTATTTTACTTTGGCCAAAAATAGAACAAACACATTCACAAAAAATCTTTTTTGACAAAACACTTCAAGTTAGTTAAACATTTAGAGGGGAAAAATGGTGCATTTTCAAAAAACACCTTGAAGAACACAATGAATTTAGACTTAATCTCAGTGTTTCAATTGAACTTTAACTCACAACCCATCTAGGATTGAACAAAAAACTAAATAAAGCATGAATAAAAACTATTCTATGTATCAACTACCTCATTTGTCATTTCCACATATTAATCCTGTGCTAACTCAACAAACCATACACACTGAGGTAGAAACTATTCAAGAGGGTTGAGTTACTTCCTGTCTTCTAGACATAATGTGTATTGATAGAAAAATAAAAGCTGTGCAATGTGTGAACAATTTCAACAAAGCACAAATAAAAAGTGAAAAGACTGACAGTATTGCAGTAAATCACACACTGTTCACTTTCTTTACATTTGCACAGAAGACAATCATTTTCACAGAACTATATCAGTGTGCAGTGTCTCATGCTGCATTTTAAGTGGGGTTACTGATTGCTTATTTTACTCCTGTTGTACGTTGGGTGGAGGGGGAGGAGTCACAGCCCCGCTTTACCGTGTACCTCTTGCTTGGCATACTTGCTCGCCCCGGTATAAAGTATTTGCTTGCCTAACAGAATTGCTAATGCGACATCCAGTGGACACAATTAGAACAGCAGTTTCTTTCATTTAAAATGCAGCTGAATTTTACACTTCGCAAACTCATCTCACGGGCCAGATTGAACCTGTTATGCCCGAATGTCGAGGGAGGTGGGGGTTGGGTTGTGGGGGTTGGGGGTTAATTGTTCATATGTCTCTGATTTAAACATCATTCAGTCTGAGGAGTAAAAGTTGGCAGTTTGTTATGCAAACAGTTACCCAGCATCACTTTCGCGTCAATGTCAGTTTTGATACATCTCAACTTTGCAGTGAAAAAGGGTGTAGTGCAGGTTTTTGAGCATGCACAAACTTGACACATGAGGCCCCAGGTCCCTGGACTGAAGAAGGAGTAACCAAGCACTTGAAGCATCATCTATCTTACTGTTCAGGAAGGTTTCAGATACAGAGAAGACATGGGGTCATGGGTGGATAATATTATGCTCCAAATAATCCAAGTTTGTATGAATACCTCAGATATTTGTGCAAGAAGCAGTGAGGAGGTCCTGGGTAGGGTGGATGTCACCACATATGAGCAACATACCACAAACTAAACAGATAATTGGTTATTTTCTCTTGTGTGTTCTTATGTGTTTTACTGCGTCTGCATTATGTGGGAACCTTTTACAGCACACTGAACAACTAAATGGTTTTTCACCTGTGTGTGTTCTCATGTGTTCAGTCAAACGGTTCTTAATAGAAAAGTTTTCACCACAAATTGAACAGTTAAATGGTTTTTCACCTGTGTGTGTTCTCATGTGTTTAGTCAATATGCTCTTATTAGAAAAGCTTTTGTCACAAACTGAACAATTAAATGTTTTTTCACCTGTGTGTGTTCTCATGTGTTTAGTCAAAATGCTACTTCGAGAAAAGCTTTTGTCACATACGGAACACTTAAATGTTTTTTCTCCTGTGTGTGTCCTCATGTGTTGAGTCAAAGAGCTATTTTGAGCAAAGCTGTTGCCGCAAACTGAACAATTAAATGGTTTTTCACCTGTATGTGTTCTCATGTGTTTAGCCAAATTGCTACTTCGAGAAAAGCTTTTGTCACAAACGGAACACTTAAATGTTTTTTCTCCTGTGTGTGTTCTCATGTGTGCAGTCAAAGAGCTATTTTGAGAAAAATTGTTGCCACAAACTGAACAATTAAATGGTTTTTCACCTGTGTGTGTTCTCATGTGTTTAGTCAAACTGCCATTTCGAGAAAAGCGTTTGCCACAAACTGAACACTTAAATGGTTTTTCTCCTGTGTGTGTTCTCATGTGTTGAGTCAAATCGCTATTTCGAGAAAAACTTATGCCACAAACTGAACAATTAAATGTTTTTTCACCTGTGTGTGTTCTCATGTGTTCAGTCAAAATGCTTTTTCGAGAGAAGCTTTTGCCACAAACTGAACAATTAAATGTTTTTTCACCTGTGTGTGTTCGCATGTGTTCAGTCAAAATGCTATTTCGAGAAAAGCTTTTGCCACAAACTGAACACTTAAATGTTTTTTCTCCTGTGTGTGTTCGCATGTGTTCAGTCAAACGGCTATTTTTAGTAAAACTTTTAGCACAAACTGAGCAGCTCAAACATGTTTTACCTCTCTTCTTTGTAGAGCATTCAGAGTGTTTGTTGTCAGTGTGAGTCCTCATATCACCTTCACAGTCTTTATCGCTGCTCAAAGGTTCTTCAACCTCGTCTTCAGCCTCACTATCTGATAGTGGAGCTAAGAGGTTGTCTACTTGTGGTTTCTCTTCATCATCTTCAGTCTTCACAGAGAGAATACTCAGTGGAAACTTGGTGTAATCAGCTTCCTCTCGTCCTAGAAGACACTCTCCCTCCTGAGTGATGCAGAGTTCCTCCTCTTCCCTTTTAATGCAGGGTGGTTGTGGAGTCTCCTGCTTCAAAGTGGAGCTCCCCCCTAACTGAGGGGAAACTTCTTCTGGATTACCGATCAGCTGCTGGACATCTGCAAGACATAAACCATAAAAATACACTTTCTTCTATGTACTGTATGTGTGTGTAGTAGGGTTGTACAGTATACTGCTACTAATAAAGTATCGTGGTACTAATCAATTGAAATGGGTACTATACCACCTTTGAAAAGTACCGGTACCGTTCTTTCACCTGAATGCCGCTGTGCGGCGGTGACTACAGAGCCGAGGCGCATGATGTTGAGTGTGTCAAAACGCACACACAAAGTGCATACAAGCAATAACATGGTGGAGAGGAAGAAAGGCAACAAAGGACAATTCTACTGGTTAATAAAGAGGGTGCGTGAAGTGCAATATGGAGGTATTTGGGCTTCTAAACTAACAATAAAGGTGACACTTTAAACAGGGAGCCGCCGCTCTGCAAGGGTTGCTTTACACCTTTCCTGTTTGTGGGCCCCCAGACTGTGGTCGAGGAGCGCAGGGGAGACGTTCCCTCCAGGGCCCATGTTGTGTCGGGGGTAACACTGGGTCCATAAAGCTCCGCTCTTTGGTCGGAAGGACGAGGCCGTCGATTAGTTACAGCTTGCTCACTTTATTTATTATTTCCACAGGGCACAACCGGACATCCACCATGCTATTAACACTCCTCAAGACTAGGACAAACAGTGAATGCATTTAGACTGGCAAAGCAGACTATCAGTTATTGTCTGCGATGTATGTCGAGCGATTACTCAACGTGTAGTATTGTAATCCATAACTATTGTGAAGCCCTGAAGTGGTTGCGGCCGTCAAGTACGACCGCCAAGTTCAGCCTACAAGCACAGTGTCCTGACCAGATATCAATCAATCAATCAATCAATGTTTATTTATATAGCCCTAAATCACAAGTGTCTCAAAGGGCTGTACAAGCCACAACGACATCCTCGGTACAGAGCCCACACACGGGCAAGGAAAACTCACCCCAGTGGGACGTCAATGTGAATGACTATGAGAAACCTTGGAGAGGACCGCATATGTGGGTAACCCCCCCACAACCCTCCTCAAGGGGAGACCGAAAGCAATAGATGTCGAGTGGGTCTGACATAACATTGTGAAAGTCCAGTCCACAGTGGATCCAACACATCAGCGGGAGTCCAGTCCACAGCGGGGCCAACAGGAAACCATCCCGAGCGGAGACGGGTCAGCAACGCAGAGATGTCCCCAACCGATGCACAGGCTAGTGGTCCACCCGGGGTCCCGACTCTGGCCAGCCAGCACTTCAATATGGAGGTATTTGGGCTTCTAAACTAACAATAAAGGTGACACTTTAAACAGGGAGCCGCCGCTCTGCAAGGGTTGCTTTACACCTTTCCTGTTTGTGGGCCCCCAGACTGTGGTCGAGGAGCGCAGGGGAGACGTTCCCTCCAGGGCCCATGTTGTGTCGGGGGTAACACTGGGTCCATAAAGCTCCGCTCTTTGGTCGGAAGGACGAGGCCGTCGATTAGTTAGAACTTGCTCACTTTATTTATTATTTCCACAGGGCACAACCGGACATCCACCATGCTATTAACACTCCTCAAGACTAGGACAAACAGTGAATGCATTTAGACTGGCAAAGCAGACTATCAGTTATTGTCTGCGATGTATGTCGAGCGATTACTCAACGTGTAGTTTTGTAATCCATAACTATTGTGAAGCCCTGAAGTGGTTGCGGCCGTCAAGTACGACCGCCAAGTTCAGCCTACAAGCACAGTGTCCTGACCAGATATCAATCAATCAATCAATCAATGTGTATTTATATAGCCCTAAATCACAAGTGTCTCAAAGGGCTGTACAAGCCACAACGACATCCTCGGTACAGAGCCCACATACGGGCAAGGAAAACTCACCCCAGTGGGACGTCAATGTGAATGACTATGAGAAACCTTGGAGAGGACCCCCCCCCCCCCCTAGGGGAGACCGAAAGCAATGGATGTCGAGTGGGTCTGACATAATATTGTGAAAGTCCAGTCCACAGCGGATCCAACACATCAGCGAAAGTCCAGTCCATTGTGGGGCCAGCAGGAACCATCCCGAGCGGAGACGGGTCAGCAGTGTAGAGATGTCCCCAACCGATGCACAGGCTAGGGGTCCACCCCGGGTCCCGACTCTGGACAACCAGCACTTCATCCGTGGCCACCGGACCTGTGCAACTCCCCCTCCATAAGGGAGAGGGGAGCAGACGAGAAAAGAAAAGAAAAGAAACGGCAGATCAACTGGTCTAAAAAGGGAGTCTATTTAAAGGCTAGAGTATACAAATTAGCCTTAAGATGGGACTTAAATGCTTCTACTGAGGTAGCATCTCTAACTTTTACCGGGAGGGCATTCCATAGTATTGGAGCCCGAATAGAAAACGCTCTATAGCCCGCAGACTTTTTTTGGGCTCTGGGAATCACTAATAAGCCGGAGTTCTTTGAACGCAGATTTCTTGTCGGGACATATGGTACAATACAATCGGCAAGATAGGATGGAGCTAGACCGTGTAGTATTTTATACGTAAGTAGTAAAACCTTAAAGTTGCATCTTAAGTGCACAGGAAGCCAGTGCAAGTGAGCCAGTATAGGTATATATATATATGTACAAAGTATATAAAGGTATATACAGTATAGGCGCAATATGATCAAACTTTCTTGTTTTTGTCAAAAGTCTAGCAGCCGCATTTTGTACCAACTGTAATCTTTTAATGCTAGACATAGGGAGACTCCAAAATAATACGTTACAGTAATCGAGACGAGACGTAACGAACGCATGAATAATGATCTCAGCGTCGCTAGTTGACAAGATGGAACGAATTTTAGCGATATTACGGAGATGAAAGAAGGCCGTTTTAGTAACACTCTTAACGTGTGACTCAAACGAGAGAGTTGGGTGGAAGATAATACCCAGATTCTTTACCGAGTCGCCTTGTGTAATTGTTTGGTTGTCAAATGTTAAGGTGGTATTATTAAATAGATGTCGGTGTCTAGCAGGACCGATAATCAGCATTTCCGTTTTCTTAGCGTTGAGTTGCAAAAAGTTAGCGGACATCCATTGTTTAATTTCATTAAGACACGCCTCCAGCTGACTACAATCCAGCGTGTTGGTCAGCTTTAGGGGCATGTAGAGTCGGGTGTCATCAGCATAACAGTGGAAGCTAACACCGTATTTGCGTATGATGTCACCTAGCGGCAGCATGTAAATACTAAAGAGTGCAGGGCCAAGAACCGAACCCTGGGGAACTCCGCACGTTACCTTAACATAGTCCGAGGTCACATTGTTATGGGAGACACACTGCATCCTGTCAGTAAGATAAGAGTTAAACCAGGACAAGGCTAAGTCTGACATCCCAATACGCGTTTTGATACGCTCTAATAAAATATGATCAACAGTATCGAAAGCGGCGCTAAGATCAAGAAGCAGCAACATAGAGGACGCATCAGAATCCATCGTTAGCAATAGATCATTAGTCATTTTTGCGAGGGCTGTCTCCGTAAAGTGATTTGCCCTGAAACCAGATTGAAAAGGTTCACAGAGATTGTTAGACACTAAATGTTCATTTAGCTGCTGTGCAACAATTTTTTCGAGGATTTTCCAGATAAACGGAAGGTGGGACACCGGCCGGTAGTTTACCAAGAGATCAGGATCGAGGTTAGGTCTTTTGAGTAGAGGATGAATAACCACTTTTTTTACTGCTAGGGGAACAGTGCCAGAGGTTTGATTGATTGATTGAGACTTTTATTAGTAGGTTGCACAGTGAAGTACATATTCCGTACAATTGACCACTAAATGGTAACACCCGAATAAGTTTTTCAACTTGTTTAAGTCGGGGTCCACTTAAATTGATTCATGATACAGATATATACTATCATATATACTATCATCATAATACAGTCATCACACAAGATAATCACATTGAATTATTTACATTATTTACAATCAGGAGTGTGGAGGGGGGGTGGGGTGGGGGGGGGGGGGATATGGACATCAAGTAGTGGACATAGAGAGAGAGAGAGAGAGAGAGAGAGAGAGAGAGAGAGAGAGAGAGAGAGAGATCAGAAGGCATAAGAAAAAGAATCTGCATTTGATTGTTTACATTTGATTATTAGCAATCCGGGGAGGGTGTTAGTTTAGGGTTGTAGCTGCCTGGAGGTGAACTTTTATAGCGGTTTTGAAGGAGGATAGAGATGCCCTTTCTTTTATACCTGTTGGGAGCGCATTCCACATTGATGTGGCATAGAAAGAGAATGAGTTAAGACCTTTGTTAGTTCGGAATCTGGGTTTAACGTGGTTAGTGGAGCACCCCCTGGTGTTGTGGTTATGGCGGTCATTTACGTTAAGGAAGTAGTTTGACATGTACTTCGGTATCAGGGAGGTGTAGCGGATTTTATAGACTAGGCAACGTGATAAGTTTATAATATTTAACACTGATGGACCTAATAGTACAAAAAGCTCCTTGATAAGTTTCCCAGGAATTGGGTCAGGTAAACATGTTGTTTGTTTTGTCCCATTTACACATTTTAACAATTCCTCCAATGTTATTTCATCAAAGAGAGAGAAACTATTTTGGAGGGCAGTGTCCGTCGTATATACAGTCGTATCTGTGTTAATAGAACCCAGTTGTAGCTGAGATGCATTGTCTTTAATCTCTTTTCTAATGACTTCAATTTTCTTATTAAAGAAATTCATAAAGTCATCTGCTGAGTGGGTGGAGCTACTGGGAGGAGTCCCTTGTTGGGTTAGCGATGCTACTGTACTAAACAAAAATTTAGGATCATTTTTGTTGAGGTGGATGAGATTTGAGTAATATTTAGCTTTAGCTGAGGTAAGCATGCGTTTATAAGTTATTAAACTATCACTCCATGCTTGATGGAAAACCTCAAGTTTAGTCACACGCCATTTGCGTTCCAGCTTTCTACATAATAATTTATGGGCTTTAGTTTCTTCTGTAAACCATGGGGTACGCCTTTTAGGAGCCCTTTTTAGCTTTAGCGGTGCTACACTATCAATGGTGTCGCGCAGGGCGTCGTTAAAGTTGTTAGTGAGGTTATCAATAGAGCCCACATAATTTGGGAATGGTGCCATTACCGAAGGCAGTAGGTCAGCAAGAGTCATCGTTGTGGCAGCATTAATGTTGCGCCTGCTATAGTAGTTATTATTATTATTATTAGTTTGTTGACAATGAGTCAGAACTTCAAATTTTACAAGGTAATGATCGGACATTACTTTAGTGTACGGGAGTATTGTAACTTTAGAGGTGGTGACACCCCTGACAAGCACTAGATCTATCGTATTACCGTTGCGATGCGTGGGGTCATTTATTATTTGTGTAAGACCACAGCTATCAATTATAGTCTGGAGCGCCACGCACGGAGGGTTCGATGGGGTATTCATATGGATATTAAAGTCCCCCATTATGATTATATTGTCGGCGTGCATCACTAGATCAGCAACAAACTCTGAGAATTCACTGATAAAGTCCGAATAGGGCCCAGGGGGGCGGTAGATATCAGCCAGGTGGAGAGGTAGCGGTGTGACAAACCTCATAGTGAGCACCTCAAATGAGTTATATTTATTATTTACGTTAGGTGTAAGATTAAAGTTTTCATTGTATATTAGTGCGACACCCCCCTCCCCTTTTAAGAGGACGGGCAACATGTGCATTCGTATAGTTAGGAGGAGATGCCTCATTTAGCGCAAAAAAATCGTCTGGTTTGAGCCAGGTCTCGGCGAGACCAACGACGTCAAGTTTGTTGTCTCTAATGACCTCATTAACTAATAACGTTTTGGAAGATAATGATCTTATGTTTAAAAAGCCCATATTATAGGTAGTGGGCTGTTTTGAGGATTGTTTGTTGAAATTATCCGAAGTAGCAATATTAATAATGTTGCATTTATTATGCGTAGTGCACTTTAAATGGGGTTGGGATATTATAAGCATTTGCTTCATCCAACCCCTTTTCAAGCCTTGCATAAATGTCTCTGCCAAAATGTAAAAAAAAAAAAAGAAAGTGTGTTGTTGTACAGTGCAGGTTTGAAATAAATAATTCAATTCAATTCAAATAGTTTCAACCATATCTAGGAATTGATATGACGGGAATTTTCAGATTGTATGCTTGGTGCTGCAATAAACTGAATGCATCATAGTTAGCCACCTCAGTAGATTGCATGTCTGCCTCTGACACGGTCACAAAAGAAAAAACATTATGTGAGTTGCGTTTTATTCTAAGAGAATTGCTATGTGTGCAGGGATTATCCAGCCTGGCGCCGGCTAGTTCTAGTTTAAATGACTTCTTACCCGGACACTCCACGCTTCTTTGAGGATTAGCCTTTCGCTTTGTTGTTAGCCCCGCTTGGCATCCCCGCTTCTGCTTCCGCTCACACCGCTTACGTCTCCTCCATTGACGGTCTCCGCTAGTATTTGACTCCGCTGATTCAAAGGCCGCTCGATGTAGCCCGCGAAGTATTCTCATGCTAGCGAGGAGGTCCACCGTACATGCATCTTTCAGTCTATAGCGACCCGATCTATCCACATCCAAAATTGTCTGTCGGTCGTATGTGATCACAGAGTGTCCACGCTTTGAGCCAGCCATGAAATTGACAGAATTGACGGGTATTTTTGCCAAATCGCTCTACACTCCCAAGAGCGTCTGCAAGCCGCTGCCTTCAGGGCGCCGCCATTTTGGATCCATCCATATCTAGATCCCTAGATTGATTGTTGTAAAATGTTCTTTATCACATTGTTTACTTTCACACGTCCATTAAAGCTATGATTCATGTATGATGGCTCAGGTGTGATTCACTACAATAGTCTAACAGCTGCTGATGGTGAGGCAAGCAAGGTTTACTGTTCAAAGAAATGTGGTAATAGTCTACATTGAAACACAGGGTAAGGATACACTTCCAGGTCAGAGGTGACTATGACGGGCGCATTTTTTTCCGCGCTTGCATACTAGGTCAAATTGCACCAGCGGACGGAGGGGGGAGGGGGTCTTAAATTGTGGCATTGTGTGTGTGTGGACAAGGATAAGGTTAGGTGGGATATACCCTGGATAACCTTAGCCTGCTTAGTGTAGAAGGGGCCTTAGAGATAGTGGGTGTTATGTCCACTCAAAAATCCATCGAATAACTTGATGGACTCCATGTTTAACTTAGCTTGCTAATGGATTAACTCGCTGGAATAAAAGACAATATAACATACATCCATAAACGTGGACGCATGTGGAAAAGTGAAATATATTTATCTGTACAGTAACCTACTTATTTATTTATAAATGCACTTAATTGCTTTTTTATCCTACAGTACCATGAGCTTATGTAACGAAGTTTCGTTCTTATCTGTGCTGTAAAGTTCAAATTTGAATGACAATAAAAAGGAAGTCTAAGCCTAACTTTAAAGGCCTACTGAAATGATTTTTTTTAATTTAAACGGGGATAGCAGATCTATTCTATGTGTCATACTTGATCATTTCGCGATATTGCCATATTTTTGCTGAAAGGATTTAGTATAGAACAGCGACGATAAAGATTGCAACTTTTGGTATCTGATAAAAAAAAAGGCTTGCCCCTACGGGAAGTAGCGTGACGTAGTCAGTTGAACATATACGCAAAGTTCCCTATTGTTTACAATGATGGCCGCATGAAGTGAGAGAGATTCGGACCGAGAAAGCGACAATTTCCCCATTAATTTGAGCGAGGATGAAAGATTTGTGGATGAGTAAAGTGCAAGTGAAGGACTAGTGGGGAGTTGAAGCTATTCAGATAGGGAAGATGCTGTGAGAGCCGGGGGTGACCTGATATTCAGCTGGGAATGACTACAACAGTAAATAAACACAAGACATATATATACTCTATTAGCCACAACACAACCAGGCTTATATTTAATATGCCACAAATTAATCCTGCATAAAAACACCTACGTGTTTGTTATGCTAGCTCCTAGCTCCTCTGCTAGCTCCTAACTTCATAGAACACGCCAATACAATTCAAACACCTGATCAACACACACAATCACTCAGCCCAAAAGACCGTTCACCTAACCCAAGGTTCATAAAGCTTATATATTTTTAAAAAGTTACGTACGTGACGCGCACATACGGTCAAGCTATCAAATGTTTAGCAGCCAAGGCTGCATACTCACGGTACCTGATATTCAGCTGGGAATGACTACAACAGTAAATAAACACAAGACATATATATACTCTATTAGCCACAACACAACCAGGCTTATATTTAATATGCCACAAATTAATCCTGCATAAAAACACCTGCGTGTTTGTTATGCTAGCGCCTAGCTCCTATGCTAGCTCCTAGCTCCATAGAACACGCCAATACAATTCAAACACCTGATCAACACACACAATCACTCAGCCCAAAAGACCGTTCACCTAACCCAAGGTTCATAAAGCTCATATATTTTTAAAAAGTTACGTACGTGACGCGCACGTACGGTCAAGCTATCAAATGTTTAGCAGCCAAGGCTGCATACTCACGGTACCTGGTATTCAGCTGGGAATGACTAAAACAGTAAATAAACACAAGACATATATTTACTCTATTAGCCACAACACAACCAGGCTTATATTTAATATGACACAAATTAATCCTGCATAAAAACACCTACGTCTTTGTTATGCTAACTCCTAGCTCCTATGCTAGCTCCTAGCTCCATAGAACACGCCAATACAATTAAAACACCTGATCAACACACACAATCACTCAGCCCAAAAGACCGTTCACCTAACCCAAGGTTCATAAAGCTTATATATTTTTAAAAAGTTACGTACATACGCAAAAAAAAGTTGCGCACATACGGTCAAGCGATCAAATGTTTAGAAGCCAAAGCTGCATACTCACAGTAGCACGTCTGCGTCTTTGTCATCCAAATCAAAGTAATCCTGGTAAGAGTCTGTGTTGTCCCAGTTCTCTACAGGCGTCTGTGTATCGAAGTCAAAAGTCCTCCTGGTTAGAGTCTCTGTTATCCGAGTTCTTCCATCTTGACTGCATCTTTCGGGAATGTAAACAAAGAAGCGCCGGCTGTGTACTGTTGTTGCTGACTTCGTTCGAAAAATACGTCCATTTCGCACCGACAACTTTCTTCTTTGCTTGCTCAGCTTCTTTCTCCATAATGCAATGAACATGATTGCAACAGATTCACGAACACAGATGTCCAGAATACTGTGGAATTATGAAATGAAAACAGAGCTTTTTCGTATTGGCTTCAATGTGGAAGGCATACCCGTGTTCCCCGGGCTACGTCACGCGCATACGTCATCCTCAGAGGCGTTTCGAACCGGAAGTTTAGCGGCAAATTTAAAATGTCACTTTATAAGTTAACCCGGCCGTATTGGCAGGTGTTATAATGTTAAGATTTCATCATTGATATATAAACTATCAGACTGCATGGTCGGTAGTAGTGGGTTTCAGTAGATAGTTTATATATCAATGATGAAATCTTAACATTGCAACACATGCCAATACGGCCGGGTTAACTTATAAAGTGCAATTTTAAATTTCCCGCTAAACTTCCGGTTGAAAACGTCTATGTATGATGACGTATGCGCGTGACGTCAATCGTTGAAACGGAAGTATTCGGCCCCATCTATGATCTTTCGTCGCTCCGTCGACCGATGGAACGCAGGTAAGCACGGGTGTCGATGAGCAGATGAGGGCTGGCTGGCGTAAGTGGATAGCTAATGTTTTTGACATAGCTCTGTGAGGTCCCGTTGCTAAGTTAGCTTCAATGGCGTCGTTAGCAACAGCATTGTTAAGCTTCGCCAGGCTGGAAAGCATTAATTGTGTAGTTACATGTCCATGGTTTAATAGTATTGTTGATTTTCTGTCTCTCCTTTCAGTCAGGGGTTTATTTATTTTGTTTCTATCTGCATTCAAGCCCGATGCTATCACGTTAGCTCTGTAGCTAAAGAGCTTCACCGATGTATTGTCGTGGAGATAAAAGTCACTGTGAATGTCCATATCGCGTTCTTGACTCTCATTTTCAAGAGGATATAGTATCCGAGGGTGTTTAAAATACAAATCCGTGATCCACAATAGAAAAAGGAGAAAGTGTGGAATCCAATGAGCCCTTTTACCTAAGTTACGGTCAGAGCGAAAAAAGATACGTCCTGCACTGCACGCTAGTCCTTCACTCTCACGTTCCTCATCCACAAATCTTTCATCCTCGCTCAAATTAATGGGGTAATCGTCGCTTTCTCGGTCCGAATCTCTCTCGCTGCATTGAAAACAATGGGAAAATGTGAGCAGCCCTTCCTCCGGTGACGTCACGCTACTTCCGGTATAGGCAAGTCTTTTTTTATCAGCGACCAAAAGTCGCGAACTTTATCGTCGATGTTCTCTACTAAATCCTTTCAGCAAAAATATGGCAATATCGCGAAATGATCAAGTATGACACATAGAATGGATCTGCTATCCCCGTTTAAATAAAAAAAAAATCATTTCAGTAGGCCTCTAAGCTTAGTAGTAATGCTTGCTAAGTTTTTTTATTAGTGGCATTTGCCAAAACAGGAAAGAGGAACTCTTCAGTTTTGATTTAAAAATTCAGACAGCGACCAAACAATTGTAGGCAAGTCTTCAAAACACGCTGCTAACGAGTCTTTGCTCGCGACTTGAACACGTCCATTCTTTTCTGTTACTTACTTGTTTACTTGCTGACCCGTCTCCGCTCTGGATGGTTTCCTGCTGGCCCCACTATGGACTGGACTCTCACTATTATGTTAGATCCACTATGGACTGGACTCTCACTATTATGTTAGATCCACTATGGACTGGACTCTCACTATTATGTTGGATCCACTATGGACTGGACTCTCACGATTATGTTAGATCCACTATGGACTGGACTCTCACTATTATGTTGGATCCACTATGGACTGGACTCTCACTATTATGTTGGATCCACTATGGACTGGACTCTCACTATTATGTTGGATCCACTATGGACTGGACTCTCACGATTATGTTAGATCCGCTATAGACTGGACTCTCACACTATTATGTTAGATCCACTATGGACTGGACTCTCACTATTATGTTGGATCCACTATGGACTGGACTCTCACGATTATGTTAGATCCACTATGGACTGGACTCTCACTATTATGTTGGATCCACTATGGACTGGACTCTCACGATTATGTTAGATCCACTACGGACTGGACTCTCACTATTATGTTGGATCCACTATGGACTGGACTCTCACACTATTATGTTAGATCCACTATGGACTGGACTCTCACACTATTATGTTAGATCCACTATGGACTGGACTCTCACTATTATGTTGGATCCACTATGGACTGGACTCTCACTATTATGTTGGATCCACTATGGACTGGACTCTCACGATTATGTTAGATCCACTATGGACTGGACTCTCACTATTATGTTGGATCCACTATGGACTGGACTCTCACACTATTATGTTAGATCCACTATGGACTGGACTCTCACACTATTATGTTAGATCCACTATGGACTGGACTCTCACTATTATGTTGGATCCACTATGGACTGGACTCTCACTATTATGTTGGATCCACTATGGACTGGACTCTCACGATTATGTTAGATCCACTATGGACTGGACTCTCACTATTATGTTGGATCCACTATGGACTGGACTCTCACTATTATGTTGGATCCACTATGGACTGGACTCTCACTATTATGTTGGATCCACTATGGACTGGACTCTCACGATTATGTTAGATCCACTATGAACTGGACTCTCACTATTATGTTGGATCCACTATGGACTGGACTCTCACGATTATGTTAGATCCACTATGGACTGGACTCTCACGATTATGTTAGATCCACTATGGACTGGACGTTCACAAAATTATGTCAGACCCACTCGACATCCATTGCTTTCGGTCTCCCCTCGAGGGGGGTGGGGGGGGGGGGTGTTACCCACATATGCGGTCCTCTCCAAGGTTTCTCATAGTCATTCACATCGACGTCCCACAGGGGTGAGTTTTCCTTGCCCGTATGTGGGCTCTGTACCGAGGATGTCGTTGTGGCTTGTGCAGCCCTTTGAGACACTTGTGATTTAGGGCTATATAAATAAACATTGATTGATTGATTGACTTGACGACACGACAAACAGTACAGAGACTTTGTTAAATGTGACAAAATACTCACCTTACCTCAAAACCACGGAAAAAAATAAGTCTATCTACCTTCCCCCCAAGAAGAGTTACATTTTCTCCAGCTGTAGTTCATTACCACAAACACTTTTCAGACTACAATTTCATGGACTGCAACATTTGCACTACTCTCAACAAAACAGGCACATTGATTGTGTTTTACAGAACATATTCTTTGTGTTAAAATCAGCACTTTTAGTGATATTGTCCGGTACTTGTTTATTTTACTCATTTATTTAGGTGTTATTTTACAAAATGCTATTTCATTTGAATATTCGTGTCATACCTTCGTGAAAGTTGTCTTTGCAAATTTGGGGCTTTGTTTAATTTCAGACACATTTTCAACATAAACTATCTGTTATTAAAACATATCATACCATACCACCACCAAAGGAATTCAATACAACTTTTTTAGAAAAACAAAAAGATTTGAACTAGAAAGTAATACAAATATTTAAAGGGGCTCAGATGTAAGGGGCGGCGTGGCGAAGTTGGTAGAGTGGCCGTGCCAGCAATCCGAGGGTTGCTGGTTACTGGGGTTCAATCCCCACCTTCTACCATCCTAGTCACGTCCGTTGTGTCCTTGGGCAAGACACTTCACCCTTGCTCCTGATGGCTGCTGGTTAGCGCCTTGCATGGCAGCTCCCGCCATCAGTGTGTGAATGTGTGTGTGAATGGGTGAATGTGGAAATAGTGTCAAAGCACTTTGAGTACCTTGAAGATAGAAAAGCGCTATACAAGGATAACCCATTTATCATTTATTTATTTATTATGTTTGTAACTTGCTCTCACTTACATTTTTCAAACGAAAAATATAACAAAAACACTACCACCTATGTTATTTTACCATTAGTGTTTGAACAAAGCATATATTTTTTATTTTCTTGTTCTTTATGACCTCCAATCCTCTGCACGTTGATGTAGACATGTGGTCCAGTCTTCTCTTCACATCTCTTACTCTTCCCCAACATCTCTTCTTTCACATCATTATTTTCTTTACACAAGCGCTTGTTTTGCTCTTCCACTTTCTTCATTTGACTTTTGCATTCTTTCATCTCCTCTGATGTGAACTCCACTGCCTTCTTCAAGCTAACAATCATGGCGGCTCTTTCTTTACATTCTTCAACAAGGTCAGCTAATTTCGATTTTAAAGGCTTGAAATAGCTTTCAAATGACAAAACTTCAAGTCACTCACCTTCATCTTTCGTCTTTATCTCCGTTGGTGATTTGCTGGAAGTTGGTGGCGCTGATTCTCTTTCATGTTCTCTTTTAGCGGACGTCGCCATCTTAGCATAGCAGTAGTCGTCCATCTTCTATCACGTCTTCAATCTTCACTTCAGATATCGCTCCAAACTCAATGCACGTTTCGTGGCTTTGGAAAATACCACTTAAGATATTTGCTGCTATATTTGCTGTGAATCATATGACTTTAAGATCGTGAATTCGAAGAATCTCCGAACAACCATAGCATGCGGTCTTCGTCTTTTTGCTTGGCTTCAAGTAGATTTGCGCATGCGCTAGAAGTCAGCAACTTCCGTTTCCTACGCCACAAAAATAGTTTTTCAAAATAAAGGCAATTTAATCTTGTTTTAAAACAATGGTTGGGAAAAGTATCTAACATCAAATAATCTGCAACTACTGTTTGAAAATTAAAAAAATATATATATACAAGCACGTGCACAGACTTTTTCCATGGCTGTTGTTCAAACCAGAAAAAGGGCAAACATCGAGGAACAAAATCCTACATTTTAAATACTACAAGAAACACAGAAATATTTTTCAACCCACATAGTTGTTTTAGTTAAAAACCTTTATAAAGTCAAATGATTACTCTGAATAAAGAAGAAAAGCACTAAGAGTGTAGATCTCCACCAGGACCAATCCTATTGTTCACGTGCTACTAAATTGTGTGCCATCTCATGTGTATCGTGTGCTGCTATGACAATAAACTTCCATGAATCCTGTAAAACACCAGACAGTTAGTAATATGGTTTCACATAAAAATGTTGGTGAAACTGCTCATTTCTACCTAGCGATAGGTGGCTCTAACTGTAGTGCTAATCACTCACCAGCAGAAAGCCCTCATCACACTGCTAATCAATAACTACCATCTTAGGCACTTAACATCACTAATCGCCAGTTAACAGCTATCATGCTAAATGTCAACTATCTTAAATGCAAACATGAAAACAAGACACATTAACGTCTTTCCCCATTACAAACATCATAACACAATCTAAACTTATATAAACACATTACTGTCTGAGCATATAAGATATTCAATTGTGTTACATCACAATTTATTATATTGAAATGAGCCATGTGATTAAGATGGGCACGGTCTGACCAATCACAAGTCAGTAGGAGCTGCTTTGTTCTCGTGTTTGGAGAAAGCGGAAGAGCGATTGTCAGCCTGACATTGATGTGTCTCTGAGAACTGAACACATTTTTATAACTTATAACAAAATGTGTTTATACAGTAACCTGCTCACATGAGTCACATTACAGCAGGGGTGTCAAACTCATTTTAGCTCAGGGGCCGCATGGAGGAAAATCTATTTCCACCTGGGCGGGACGGGTAAAATCATAGCATGATAACTTAAAGGCCTACTGAAAGCCACTACTACTAACCGCGCAGTCTGATAGTTTATATATCAATGATGAAATCTTAACATTGCAACACATGCCAATACGGCCGGGTTAACTTATAAAGTGCAATTTTAAATTTCCCGGGGAACTTCCGGTTCAAAACGCCTTTGGAGGATGAAGTATGCGCGTGACGTCGCGAGGCCAAAGGAAGTGTTTGGACCCTATTGGACACCATACACAAAGCTCTGTTTTCTTCGACAAAATTCCACATTATTCTGGACATCTGTGTTGGTGAATCTTTTGCAATTTGTTTAATGAACAATGGAGGCTGCAAAGAAGAACGTTGTAGGTGGGATTGGTGTATTAGCGGCTGGCTGTAGCAACACAACAAGGAGGACTTTGTTGGATAGCATACGCTAGCGCCGGCGACCTCACCTTGACTTCCTACGTCTCCGGGCCGCCGACCGCATCGTCGATCGCTGGAACGCAGGTGAACACGGGTGTTGATGAGCAGATGAGGGCTGGCTGGCGTAGGTAGAGCGCTAATGTTTTTATCATAGCTCTGACGAGGTCCCGTTGCTAAGTTAGCGTCGTTAGCAACAGCATTGCTAGGCTCCGACAGGCGGCATAGCATTAACCGTGTATTTACATGTTCAGTGTTTGGTTTGGTGTCTCCTGATAGCAGTATTGTTGATCTTATGTCTATCCTTCCAGTCAGGGATTTATTTATTCTGTTTCTATCTGCATTTGAGACAGATGCTATCACGTTAGCTCATGCTAAAGAGCTTCGTCGATGTATTGTCGTGGAGATAAAAGTCACTGTGAATGTCCATTTCGCCTTCTCGACTCTCATTTTCAAGAGGATATAGTATCCGAGGTGGTTTAAAATACAAATCTGTGATCTACAATAGAAAAAGGAGAGAGTGTGGAATCCAATGAGCCAGCTTGTACCTAAGTTACGGTCAGAGTGAAAAAAGATATCTCTTGAACTGCATTCTAGTCCGTCACTCTAACGTTCCTCATCCACGAATCTTTCATCCTCGCTCAAATTAATGGGGTAATCGTCGCTTTCTCGCTCCGAATATCTCTCGCTCCATTGTAAACAACGGGGAATTTTGAGCAGCACTACCGATTGTGACGTCACGCTACTTCCGGTAGGGGCAAGGCTTTTTTTTATCAGCGAGCAAAAGTTGCAAACTTTATCGTCGATTTTTCATTTTTCAGCAAAAATATGGCAATATCGCGAAATGATCAAGTATGACACATAGAAGGGATCTTCTATTCCCGTTTAAATAAAAAAAAAAAATTTCAGTAGGCCTTTAAAAATACGACTACGACAACTTCAGATTATTTTCTTTATTTTACTTCGACCCAAAATAGAACAAGCACATTCGGAAAATGTACACATCACAAATAATCATCTTGACAAAACACTTCAAGTTAGTTGAACATTTAGAGGAAAAAAATGGTGGATTTTCAAAAACACCTTGAACAACACAATGAACTTAGTTTAATAGAAACACTGAGATTAAGTCTAAGTCACAACCCATCTAGGATTGAACAAAAAACAAAATAAAGCATGAATAAAAACTATTCTATGTATCAACTACCTCATTTGTAATTTCCACATATTAATCCTGTGCTAACTCAACAAACCATACACACTGAGGTAGAAACTATTCAAGAATGTTGAGTTACTTCCTGTCTTCTAGACATAATGTGTATTGATAGAAAAATAAAAGTTGTGCAATGTGTGAACAATTTCAACAAAGCACAAATCAAAAGTTAAAAGACTGACAGTATTGCAGTAAATCACACACTGTTCACTTTCTTTACATTTGCACAGAAGACAATCATTTTCACAGAACTATATCAGTGTGCAGTGTCTCATGCTGCATTTTAAGTGGGGTTACTGATTGCTTATTTTACTCCTGTTTTACGTTGGGTGGAGGGGGAGGAGTCACAGCCCCGCTTTACCATCTACCTCTTGCTTGGTATACTTGCGACATCCAGTGGACACAATTAGAACAGCAGTTTCTTTCATTAAAAATGCAGCTGAATTTTACACTTCGCAACCTCATCTCACGGGCCGGATTGAACCTGTTATGCCCGAATGTCGAGGGAGGTGGGGGTTGGGTTGTGGGTGTTAATTGTTCATAAGTCTCTGATTTGCACGTCAACCAGTCTGAGGAGTAAAAGTTGGCAGTTTGTTATGCAAACAGTTACCCAGCATCACTTATGCGTCAACGTCAGTTTTGATACATCTCAACTTTGCAGTGAAAAAGGGTGTAGTGCAGGTTTTTGAGCGTGCACAAACTTGACACATGAGGCCCCTGGACTGAAGAAGGAGTAACCAAGCACTTGAAGCATCATCTATCTTACTGTTCAGGAAGGTTTCAGATACAGAGAAGACATGGGGTCATGAGTGGATAACATTATGCTCCAAATAATCCAAGTTTGTATGAATACCTCAGATATTTGTGAAAGAAGCAGTGAGGAGGTCCTGGGTAGGGTGGATGTCACCACATATGAGCAACATACCACAAACTAAACAGCTAATTGGTTATTTTCCCTTGTGTGTTCTTGTGTGTTTTACTGCATCTGCTTTATGTGTGAACCTTTTACAGCACATTGAACAACTGAATGGTTTTTCACCTGTGTGTGTTCTCATGTGTTCAGTCAAATGCTTCTTAATAGAAAAGTTTTCACCACAAATCCAACAGTTAAATGGTTTTTCACCTGTGTGTGTTCTCATGTGTGTAGTCAATATGCCCTTAGTAGAAAAGCTTTTGTCACAAACTGAACAATTAAATGGTTTTTCACCTGTGTGTGTTCTCATGTGTTGAGTCAAATTGCTATTGTGAGAAAATCTGTCGCCACAAACTGAACAATTCAATGGTTTTTCACCTGTGTGTGTTCTCATGTGTTTAGTCAAATTGCCATTTCGAGAAAAGCGTTTGCCACAAACTGAACACGTAAATGGCTTTTCTCCTGTGTGTGTTCTCATGTGTTTAGTCAAATCGCTATTTCGAGAAAAGCTTTTGCCACAAACTGAACAATTCAATGGTTTTTCTCCTGTGTGTGTTCTCATGTGTTGAGTCAAATTGCTCTTTTTAGTAAAACTTTTAGCACAAACTGAGCAGCTCAGACATGTTTTACCTCTCTTCTTTGAAGAGCATTCAGAGTGTTTGTTGTCAGTGTGAGTCCTCATATCACCTTCACAGTCTTTATCTCTGCTCAAAGGTTCTTCAACCTCGTCTTCAGCCTCACTATCTGATAGTGGAGCTAAGAGGTTGTCTCCTTGTGGTTTCTCTTCATCATCTTCAGTCTTCACAGAGAGAATACTCAGTGGAAACTTGGTGTAATCAGCTTCCTCTCGTCCTAGAAGACACTCTCCCTCCTGAGTGATGCAGAGTTCCTCCTCTTCCTTTTTAATGCAGGGTGGTTGTGGAGTCTCCTGCTTCAAAGTGGAGCTCCCCCCTAACTGAGGGGAAACTTCTTCTGGATTACCGATCAGCTGCTGGACATCTGCAAGACACAAACAACAAAAACACACTTTCTTCTATGTACTGTATGTGTGTGTAGTAGGGTTGTACAGTATACTGCTACTAATAAAGTATCGTGGTACTAATCAATTGAAATCGTTACTATAGCACCTTTGAAAAGTACCGGTACCGTTCTTTCATCTGAATGCCGCTGGGTGGCGGTGACTACAGAGCCAAGGCGCATGATGTTGAGTGTGTCAAAACGCACGCACAAAGCGCATACAAGCAATAACATGGTGGAGAGGAAGAAAGGCAACAAAGGACAATTCTATTGGTTAATAAAGAGGGTGCGTGAAGTGCAATATGGAGGTATTTGGGCTTCTAAACTAACAATAAATGTGACACTTTAAACAGGGAGCCGCCGCTCTGCAAGACTTGCTTTACACCTTTCCTGTTTGTGGGCTCCCAGACCGTGGTCGAGGAGCGCAGGGGAGACGTTCCCTCCAGGGCCCATGTTTTGTCGGGGGTAACACTGGGTCTATAAAGCTCCGCTTTATGGCGTCGCGACTAGTCGCAGAGGCTCTACGCTCTCCCGTTCGGTGCTTTTTTATGTTATTTATGTACGTCTTTGTTATTTTACTTTTTACATCCTGTCGGGCAAACAATGTCTACACCAGGCAGGATCTCATAGAAGACGGATCTCCCGGAGAAAGCGCCGTCACGGCCGAGTTTATCCGTGTAAACAACATCCCGGAAGAAATTGCGAGACAACCCGGATCTCCATGGTACATCATACCCGGAACAAAGTGCCGCAGGCGGCATAGAGAGCGTAAACAGAAATGAGGCTGCAGAGCTGGTCTGCTGGAGAGGCTGAGACAACGAAGGAACAAACCACCACTGCCGAGTATATTTTTCACAAATGCAAGATCACTTGCAAACAAGATGGACGAACTGAGGCTACAGGTAGCAACGAACACCACCGTGAGGAATAGCCGCGTGCTAATAGTCACAGAAACCTGGCTCCATTCATCCATCCCGGACCTAGCTATCGAGCTAACAGGCTACACTCTGGACAGGACAAAAGAGGCTACAGGGAAATCGCGGGGAGGAGGACTATTAATATTCACAAAGGACACATGGGGAACACACACAAGCATTGTGAGTAGCCACTGTTCCCCTAATCTAGAATATCTGACTATTAAATGTCGGCCCTTTTACCTGCCGAGGGAATACAATGCTGTGTTGCTAACCGCAGTGTACATAGCGCCAGATGCTAACGCTAGCACGGCGCTAGGTCAGCTGCATGATACAATCAACCAGCAACAAAGCATGTATCCGGAGGCTGCTCATATCATCGCAGGAGACTTTAACCATGCTAACCTGAAGGTAGTGCTCCCCAAACTACACCAGCATGTAAAATGTCCCACAAGAGGCAAAAACACACTGGACAAGGTTTACTCCAATATTAAGCTGAACTAGAGAGCTAGACCTTTAGCACACATAGGCCAGTCAGACCACATATCCCTGCTACTCATCCCAGCATACACCCCCACCCGGATAAGTGCTCCCACCACAACAAAGACCATCAACACCTGGCCTGAAGGTGCCACTGAAAAGCTGCAAGACTGCTTTGACACCACTGCGTGGGAGGTCTTTGAAGACGAGGACCTGGAGAAATACACATCAGGAGTACTGGGCTACATAAAACACTGCACAGACTCTGTTACTGTGGATAAGCGCGTCCGAGTCTATTCCAAAGCCGTGGATGACGAGAGAGGTGCAGAGGCTGCTGAGGGAGAGGGACACCGCGTTCAGATCTGGCGACGGGGAGCTCTACAGCACTGCCAGAGCCAGCCTGAAGCGTGGTATCAGGGAGGCTAAGGAGGACTTTTTTAACATAAACTATCTGTTATTAAAACATATCATACCATACCACCACCAAAGGAATGCAATACAACTTTTTTTAGAAAAACAAGAACATAAGAACTAGAAAGAAATACAAATATTTAAAGGGGCTCAGATGTTTGTAACTTGCTGTCAGTTACATTTTTCAAACCAAAAATATGACAAAGACACTACCAGCTATCTTATTTGACCATTAGTGTTTGAACAAAGCATACATTTTGTATTTTCTTGTTCTTTATGACCTCCAATCCTCTGCACGTTGATGTAGACATGTGGTCCAGTCTTCTCTTCACATCTCTTACTCTTCCCCAACATCTCTTCTTTCACATCATTATTTTCTTTACACAAGCGCTTGTTTTGCTCTTCCACTTTCTTCATTTGACTTTTGCATTCTTTCATCTCCTCTGATGTGAACTCCACTGCCTTCTTCAAGCTAACAATCATGGCGGCTCTTTCTTTACATTCTTCAACAAGGTCGGCTCATTTCGACTTTAAAGGGCTTGAAATTGTTTTCAAATGACAAAACTTCAAGTCACTCACCTTCATCTTTCGTCTTTATCTCCGTTGGTGATTTGCTGGAAGTTGGTGGCGCTGATTCTCTTTCATGTTCTCTTTTAGCGGACGTCGCCATCTTAGCATAGCAGTAGTCGTCCATCTTCTATCACGTCTTCAATCTTCACTTCAGATATCGCTCCAAACTCAATGCACGTTTCGTGGCTTTGGAAAATACCAATTGAGATATTTGTTGCTATATTTGCTGTGAATCATATGACTTTAAGATCGTGAATTCGAAGAATCTCCGAACAACCATAGCATGCGGTCTTCGTCTTTTTGCTTGGCTTCGAGTACATTTGCGCATGCGCTAGAAGTCAACAACATCCGTTTCCTACTCCACAGCAGTTGTTTTTCAAAATTAAAAGGCATTTTAATCTTGTTTTAAAACAATGGTTGGCAAAAGTATCTTAACATCAAATAATGGACAACTACTGTTTGAAAATAAAAAAAATATATATACAAGCACGTGCACATACTTTTTCCATGGCTGTTGTTCAAACCAGAAAAAGGGCAAACATTGAAGAAAAAAAAATCATACATTTTAAATACTACAAGAAACAGAAATATTTTTCAACTTACTTAGTTGTTTTAGTTAAAAACCTTTATAAAGTCAAATGATTACTCTGAATAAAGAAGAAAAGCACTAAGAGTGTAGATCTCCACCAGGACCAATCCTATTGTTCACGTGCTACTAAATTGTGTGCCATCTCATGTGTATCGTGTGCTGCTATGACAATAAACTTCCATGAATCCTGTAAAACACCAGACAGTTAGTGTAGCTCCTTTCGATACACGGCACCACAGGAAAGTTCTTCTTTGTAAAACGGGCGTTTATTGACTCCTTCTTGCTGTACACACCATCCACGCCAACACGCCGTGAGAACTTACAAAATACAGTACAATACAGTACATCAGACTTTGATTTCACATCAATAAACACTCAGAAAGAAATGAAATGACAAAAATGCAATACCTCGTTGGCTGCTTTTAACAAAAAGAGGTTCTAATAATCACTTGCTTGAAGTGTTGCACAAATCATGGAATACACTTCAATGTTTGGAGGAGCTGAAGACAACGTGCTCAAGCACCCTCCCCTCTTGCATGTTCTGCCTTGTTTACAGTCCGTGGGGTCGCAACATCACAACAATCCTTCCGCTTTGCAACACAATTAACACAATCCATTTACATTTTGTTCAGGAGATTTTACAATCACACATTTTCTAATAATATTTTATAACTCTGCATCATTAACTTATCTATTAATATTTATGACACATATTTAAAGCATGCAAACTCTCTCAGCAACAGCTACACTCCCACCAAATCACTCATTGACCTGAAATGTGGGATTTTTCCTTTTTATCAAAACCAGTTTCAAGTAGAGATGGCCGATAATATCGGGCTGCCTATATTATCGGCCGATAAATGCTTTAAAATGTAATATCGGAAATTATCGGTATCGGTTTCAAAAAGTAAAATGTATGACTTTTTAAAACTCCGCTGTACGGAGCGGTACACGGACGTAGGGAGAAGTACAGAGCAGTTGCGTCTCCCAGTCAGCAGCCCCTCCCCTCTCCCCTCTCCCACACACAACACAGAAGTTGACGACTGCAGCATGAGAGGTTTACTGGCGACGCTTGATGACCTCATCAAACCGCCGCGAGCGGAGCATAACAACAACAAGAGTGTGTTGTTGCCGGTGCTGTAGCCGTGGCTAACAAGTGAGCTTGCTCGGTGACTGACTTGACTGATTGATTGCAACTTTTATTAGTAGATTGTACAGTACAGTACATATTCCGTACAATTGACACTAAATGTTTTTCAACTTATCCGGGTCCACGGGGTCCATGTTAATTAATTCATGGTACAAATATATACAATCAGCATAATACAGTCATCACACAAGTTAATCATCAGAGTATATACATTCAATTATTTACATTATTTACTCTCCGGGGGTGGGATGTGGAGGGGGGGTTTGGTTTGGTTGATATCAGCACTTCAGTCATCAACAATTGCATCATCTGAGAAATGGACATAGAAACAGTGTAGGTCTGACTTCGTAGGATATGTACAGCGAGCAGTGAACATAGTGAGTTCAGAACGACATGGTTTGGGATTATTTTGAAGTGTGTCTGACGGATAAAAAACTGGCAATTTGCAATGACTGCAAAAAGTTGGTTATGGGAGGAGGAACCAAGACGTCTTCCTTTAATACGAGCAATTAGATCTCCCACCTCTTCAAGAATCATAAGGAGATACACGATGAATACAAGCGGAAGATGGATGAAAAGCAAACACTGAAAAAAAGTAGTACCACACAGTTGTCGCTTAAAGACTCCGCCAAGAAAAGACAAAAATACAACAAAAACCACCCCAAGGCGAAAGCCCACGTTGTGGTCAGGTACAACGCACGCAGTGTGGCAAAAGTTACGGTGGAGTTTGGTGTGGCTAGTCCATACTTGCCAACCTTGAGACCTCCAATATCGGGAGGTGGGGGGGCGGGGGCGTGGTTATTTACCGCTAGAATTCACCAACTCGAGTATTTCATATATATATATGTATATATATATATATATATATATGTATATATATATATATATATATATATATACGGCCTTCTTTCATCTCCGTAATATCGCTAAAATTCGTTCCATCTTGTCCACTAGCGACGCTGAGATCATTATTCATGCGTTCGTTACGTTTCGTCTCGATTACTGTAACGTATTATTTTCGGGTCTCCCTATGTCTAGCATTAAAAGATTACATTTGGTACAAAATGCGGCTGCAAGGCTTTTGACAAAAACAAGAAAGTTTGATCATATTACGCCTATACTGTATATACCTTTATATACATATATATATATACCTATACTGGCTCACTTGCACTGGCTTCCTGTGCACTTAAGATGCGACTTTAAGGTTTTACTACTTTCGTATAAAATACTACACGGTTTAGCTCCAGCCTATCTCGCCGATTGTATTGTACCATATGTCCCGACAAGAAATCTGCGTTCAAAGAACTCCGGCTTATTAGTGATTCCCAGAGCCAAAAAAAAGTCTGCGGGCTATAGAGCGTTTTCTATTCGGGCTCCAGTACTCTGGAATGCCCTCCCGGTAACAGTTAGAGATGCTACCTCAGTAGAAGCATTTAAGTCCCATCTTAAAACTCATTTGTATAATCTAGCCTTTAAATAGACCCCCTTTTTAGACCAGTTGATCTGCCGTTTCTTTTCTTCTCTCCTCTTCTCCCCTGTCCCTTGCGAGGGGGAGTTGCATAGGTCCGGTGGCCATGGATGAAGTGCTGGCTGTCCAGAGTCGGGACCCCGGGTGGACCACTAGCCTGTGCATCGGTTGGGGACATCTCTGCGCTGCTGACCCGTCTCCGCTCGGGATGGTTTCCTGTTGGCCCCGCTGTGGACTGTACTCCCGCTGATGTGTTGGATCCACTGTGGACTGGACTTTCACAATGTTATGTCAGACCCACTCGACATCCATTGCTTTCGGTCTCCCCTAGAGGGGGGGGGGGGGTTACCCACATATGCGGTCCTCTCCAAGGTTTCTCATAGTCATTCACCGACGTCCCACTGGGGTGAGTTTTTCCTTGCCCGTATGTGGGCTCTGTACCGAGGATGTCGTTGTGGCTTGTACAGCCCTTTGAGACACTTGTGATTTAGGGCTATATAAATAAACATTGATTGAAATACTTGACTTTCAGTGAATTCTAGCTATATATATATATATATATATATATATATATATATATATATATATATATATATATATATATATATATATATATATATATATTTATTTATTTTATTTACATAAAAGACATACTTGAATTATCTATCCATTAGATGGCAGTATTGTCCTGTTTAACTTCTCTGTTCATGATGAGTATATCATTTCGGCCACCGTGTTCAATGGAGAAGTCTGTTCTACATATTTACAGGCAACATACACCTTCCCCTTCAAACTGTCCTGGATGAACTGAAATTCTTGTTTCCATTCGTTTTGGAACTTGCAAGCGTATTTATATTGTGGGAAAGCGGACGTGAGAACAGGCTGTCCCCACTCAGTCTCAGGTCCGCATTGAGCTGGAGGGGGCGTGGCCTCCAGCTCCGGCTGAATACCGGGAGTTTGTCGGGAGAAAATCTCTGCCGGGAGGTTATCGGGAGAGGCGCTGAATACCGGGATTCTCCCGCTAAAAACGGGAGGGTTGGCAAGTATATGGGCTAGTCTGCCCTGCATGGCACACACTTTGCAGCTTGCAGTGAACAGAGGTGCCCTGTCTCAACGCAGCATTTCAGAAGCTCTGACTGACTGCTAGGCCACTTCAAGCACTCACCACTAGCTTGCAGCACATTTGTGTTACTCATACAAATACGTTAGAGCAGGGCAGATTGAGCCCAGTTTATAATTCCCTGTTATACAGTATGCCAGGAGGACTATTTTATTGTGTACGTTATGACTCTAGTATACTCTGGACTGAAGCTGTGTGCCTTCATTGTTTTTGTAGCTGTTGTTTTGAGGCATGTTTAAAAAAAATTAAAAAATAATGCACTTTGTGAAAGTCAAAGTATAGTACATCCCATAGTTGTAGTGGGTATCAGGATTATCTCAGGGAGAGCAGGTCCCAAATTCCAAGCTGCTGTTTTGAGGCATGTTAAAAAAAATAATGCACTTTGTGACTTCAATAATAAATATGGCAGTGCCATGTTGGCACTTTTTTCCATAACTTGAGTTGATTTATTTTGGAAAACCTTGTTACATTGTTTAATGCATCCAGCGGGGCATCACAACAAAATGAGGCATAATCATGTGTTAATTCCACCACTGTATATATCGGTATCGATTGATATCGGAATCGGTAATTAAGAGTTAGACAATATCCGAATATTGGCAAAAAAGCCATTATTGGACAGAGCACACCTCTCTACCACTGGTGTGTGACGTCATCGCTGCCTGTGCAATGCCTTCCTGCGCCGGTCTAAACGAACACTGTGATTAATCATCATTCATTTATGGTAACGCAATATATTCTTTTTAGGACCCGTTTACACCAAGTAGGTTATCAAGGGTAAATCCCACCTAACCTTATCCTTGCACACACACACACACACAATGCCACCGTTTAAGACCCCCTCCCGCCTCTGTCAGCCGGCGTAACGATACCTAATACGCACGCGCGGAATATGCACACGTCACAGTTTTAACTCGTGTTGCTTTGTGTGCCAATTCTTAAATTTAACTTATCTTAACAATATCCAGTGTTGTGGTATTTCAATTAACTAGGATCCAGTGTGCTTTGGGGCCCTATTGTAGTGAATCACACATCGGAAAGTTCTCTTCTCGTCCGAGAAGTGTTGTATCCCAAATAGCTGCAATCGCTTTCTCTTAAGGTATTCATGTGTGATTTCCACAAGTGTCTGTACATGTAGAAGAAGGAGAAACACGGGCATGTCTGGATGACTCGCCTCCATATTTCCAGTGGTTAGCTCCGAGTTACGATACCGCTTTATTATGAAGCTGGCTGTGGCGAGTTCTTTCTGACGTCACTTCCTGTGTGGGGTGCGGTCTTTCTGGCGTCACTTCATCTCCGAACTCAGTTTGTAAACGATCAATGAGTCCATACAAAGCTAAGAGCCGGAGATTCATGAAATACAAGGCGCACTTACCCGTGTAAAAAAAAATGTCAGAGGAAGGGATGTCACGGCCCGGACACACACCAGTGCACAATCATCTGTGAGCTGCGCTGAGCGCACCTCCAAGAGCGCTCACGCACGCGTAACCCCGGCTGCTGCGGCCAGCTGCTTTCCACTGCACTGATGAGAGGGACGCCTACTTAAACCACCGCTACCAGAGATCCAGTGCCAGAACGTAGCGACCTGTACATTGTACTGTAAACTCGTCTCAAACTCCCTAGTTGCCTTTTTCAAAGCCTGATCTCTGTGTTTTCCCTGCGTAATTGTCCTGTCCTTCCTCGCCTCGCAGTTCTTGTGTGCGTCCCTGAGTCAAGCTGTGTGTCTTGTGCTCCTGGATCTTCCCTGTCTTCCTCGTGCTTCCTGGTTCTCCACTCCTCGCTTGCCCCCGGACTACGACGATTCGCTCCTGCCTCACGACCACTCTTCCGCCCCCGGACAACCCTGCCTGTCCAGTCCTTGTCTGACAGCACCGCTCCTCTCAACACACCTCCAACATTTACAGTAAAACACATAGTCCGACACCCATTTCCTGTTGGTTACATACACATTATATTATATATAATATATAGTTATATAATATAATATATTCTAAAATATTATAATTATATATATATATATATATATATATTTATATATATATATATAAAATGTATATATAATATATATATATATATATATATATATATATATATATATATATATATATATATATATATATATATATATACATACATATATATATTACCTTTAATAAAGACTGTGTACCTCTTGCTTGGTATACTTACTCGCCCGGGAACAAACTATTTGCTTGCCTAACAGAATTGAAATTGTGACATCCAGTGGACACATTTAGAACAGCAGTTTCTGTCATATAAAAATGCAGCTGACTTTTACTCTTAACAAACTTATCTCACGGGCCGGATTGAACCTGTTATGCCCGAATGTCGAGGGAGGTGGGGGTTGGGTTGTGGGTGTTGGGGGTTAATTGTTCATATGTCTCTGATTTGCACATCAATCAGTTTAAAGAGTAAAATTTGGCACTTTTTGGGATTGATTAATTGAGAAGTTTATTGACATCTTAAAGAATTGAATCCATGTAATAATTTAAAAAGGCAAATTGATGGCACAAAAAGCCAAAAGGCTTGTTTCCATTGTGGTCCATTGTGGGAACTGTTACCCAGCATCACTTATGCGTCAACGTCAGTTTTGATACATCTCAACTTTGCAGTGAAAAAGGGTGTAGTGCAGGTTTTTGAGCGTGCACAAACTTGACACATGAGGCCCCAGGTCCCTGGACTGAAGAAGGAGTAACCAAGCACTTGAAGCATCATCTATCTCAGTGGTTCTCAACCTTTTTTCAGTGATGTACCCCCTGTGAACATTTTTTTAATTCAAGTACCCCCTAATCAGAGCAAAGCATTTTTGGTTGAAAAAAAAAGAGATAAAGAAGTAAAATACAGCATAATGTCATCAGTTTCTGATTTATTAAATTGTATAACAATGCAAAATATTGCTCATTTGTTGTGGTCTTTCTTGAACTATTTGGAAAAATAGATATACAAATAACTAAACTTGTTCAAAATTAAACAAGTGATTCAATTATAAATAAAGATTTCTTCACATAGAAGTAATCATCATTTAAAGTGCCTTCTTTGGGGATTGTAATAGAGATCCATCTGGATTCATGAACTTACTTCTAAACATTTCTTCACAAAAAAGAAATCTTTAACATCAATATTTATGGAAAATGTCCACAAAAAATCTAGCTGTCAACACTGAATATTGCATTGATACAGAGAAGACATGGGGTCATGAGTGGATAAGATTATGCTCCAAATAATCCAAGTTTGTATGAATACCTCAGATATTTGTGAAAGAAGCAGTGAGGAGGTCCTGGGTAGGGTGGATGTCACCACATATGAGCAACATACCACAAACTAAACAGCTAATTGGTTATTTTCCCTTGTGTGTTTTTATGTGTTTAACTGCATCTGCATTATGTGTGAACCTTTTACAGCACACTGAACAACTAAATGGTTTTCCTCCAGCGTGTGTTCTCATGTGTCGACACAAAGAGTTGTTATGAGGAAAGCTTTTGCCACAAACTGAACAGTGAAAGTTTTTTTCTTCTGTGTGTGTTCTCATGTGTTGAGTCAAAGAGCCATTTTGAGAAAAGCTGTTGCCACAAACTGAACAATTAAATGGTTTTTCTCCTGTGTGTGTTCTCATGTGTTGAGTCAAAGAGCTATTTTGAGAAAAACTTTTGTCACAAACTGAACAATTAAATGGTTTTTCACCTGTGTGTGTTGTCATGTGTTTAGTCAAATCGCTATTTTGAGAAAAGCTTCTACCACAAACTGAACAATTAAATGGTTTTTCACCTGTGTGTGTTCTCATGTGTTGAGTCAAAGAGCTATTTTGAGAAAAGCTTTTGCCACAAACTGAACAATTAAATGTTTTTTCTCCAGTGTGTGTTCTCATGTGTCGAGTCAAATGGTTATTTTGAGAAAAGCTTTTGCCACAAACTGAACAACTAAATGTTTTTTCACCTGTGTGTGTTCTCATGTGTCGAGTCAAGAGAAAATTTCGAGAAAATACTTTGCCACAAACTGAACAATTAAATGTTTTTTCACCTGTGTGTGTTCTCATGTGTTGAGTCAAATGGCTATTTCGAGAAAAACCTACGCCGCAAACTGAACACTTAAATATTTTTTCTCCTGTGTGTGTTCTCATGTGTTCAGTCAAACCATAATTTCGAAAAAAGCTTTTGCCACAAACTGAACAACTGAATGGTTTTTCACCTATGTGTGTTCTCATGTGTCGAGTCAAACTGCTCTTTTTAGTAAAACTTTCAGCACAAACTGAGCAGCTCAAACATGTTTTACCCGAGTGTTTGTTGTCAGTGTGAGTCCTCATATCACCTTCACAGTCTGTATCGCTGCTCAAAGGTTCTTCAACCTCATCTTCAGCCTCACTATCTGATAGTGGAGCTAAGAGGTTGTCTACTTGTGGTTTCTCTTCATCATCTTCAGTCTTCACAGAGAGAATACTCAGTGGAAACTTGGTGTAATCAGCTTCCTCTCGTCCTAGAAGACACTCTCCCTCCTGAGTGATGCAGAGTTCCTCCTCTTCCTTTTTAATGCAGGGTGGTTGTGGAGTCTCCTGCTTCAAAGTGGAGCTCCCCTCTAACTGAGGGGAAACTTCTTCTGGATTACCGATCAGCTGCTGGACGTCTGCAAGACACAAACAACAAAAACACACTTTCTTCTATGTACTGTATGTGTGTGTAGTAGGGTTGTACAGTATACTGCTACTAATAAAGTATCGTGGTACTAATCAATTGAAATCGGTACTATACCACCTTTGAAAAGTACCGGTACCGTTCTTTCATCTGAATGCCGCTGTGAGGCGGTGACTACAGAGCGGAGGCGCATGATGTTGAGTGTGTCAAAACGCACACACAAAGTGCATACAAGCAATAACATGGTGGAGAGGAAGAAAGGCAACAAAGGACAATTCTACTGGTTAATAAAGAGGGTGCGTGAAGTGCAATATGGGATCACAGACTGTGGCGATGTCTGAACTAAATGGCAAGATGGATCACATCATAGAGAGGCTTGCTGGATTGGGAAAAAATGGATTGAGAGCTGGCATGGACGATTAGAGAAGACAGGCCATGAAAATGTCTGCTCGCTTGGAAAACAACATTCCTAATCTACGATCTGACTCCCTCGCATGGCCTTGACGCTGCTCAAAAACAGAAGAAAGGATGTTAGGAAACATCCCCGAAGGACACCTCAGCGAGGGACGCTCTGACTACCCTCCCTCCCTCCTCAACAACACCTGGGAGTTGAACTTTGCTTGCACTGCCTGCAGGGCGACTCCGGGCCTATAGACACAACAACAACTCACCCTAAACGATGGACGGACACACACACACACAAACACACACACACACACACACACACACACAGCTGCTTATTTCCCTTGGGGCAATGGACGGAGCAGCGACTGGCCTTCGTGGCCCCTCACCCTCCCCTCTGTCGCAAGTTTTATGTGTGCTATGGCTATGAGATTTTTTTCCTTGGCCTCAATCTGGACCCCCGCCCTGGAGTCCAGCCTTTGACTGAATATTTTTTACTCTCCCCCCCCCTACATATATTAGTTTCTCACCTTTTTTTTTTGAAAGGGGCACTGGACTTTCTGGCTGACCCATCAGCGATCCTTTTTCTGTCTCCCTGTAATGTTTTGTCTGATCTTGAATGGGATTGGGGGATCAATAAAGTACTATCAAAATCTAATCTAATCTAATCTTACTCACGTCACATACTGCCACTCTTAAAGGTGCACACACACATACGCTACTCTCACAACAGCTGCTTTAAAACACACCTCACCAAATGTGGTGATTAGTATTACCACCTTTGCTTCAGACTTAGGTCAACATTTAAATAATAAGCATTCAGATCTGCACAAGGAGTTTAAATAGTGACAGGTATAATGTAGTTGTTACACCTGTCCTGCTGCTCTCTCTTTACTCGCCCGCTCACTCGCTGACGTCACTCAGACAACACGTTGACATTCTCACAAACACACATACTACTCTCATAAGTTAACCAGCTCCCCTGCTGTGCACATGTACAAAACCCAAAACCTGTGAAGTTGTCACGTTGTGTAAATGGTAAATAAAAACAGAATACAATGATTTGCAATACCTTTTCAACTTATATTCAATTGAATAGACTGCAAAGACAAGATATTTAATGTCCGAACTGAGAAACATTTTTTTTTGCAAATAATCATTAAATCAGAATTTAATGGCAGCAACACATTGCAAAAATGTTGCCACGCTGTTGTAACACGTGGCTTGGCATTGTCTTGCTGAAATAAGCAGGGGTGTCCATGATAACGTTGCTTGGATGGCAACACATGTTGTTCCAAAACCTGTATGTACCTTTCAGCATTAATGGTGCCTTCACAGATGTGTAAGTTACGCATGTCTTGGGCACTAATACACCCCCATACCATCACAGATGCTGGCTTTTCAACTTTGCGCCAAGAACAATCCGGATGGTTCTTTTCCTCTTTGTTCGACGTCCACAGTTTCCAAAACCAGTTTGAAATGTGGACTCGTCAAGAACACAGAACACTTATACACTTTGCATCAGTCCATCTTAGATGAGCTCGGACCCAGCGAAGCCGGCGGCGTTTCTGGGTGTTGTTGATAAATGGCTTTTGCTGTGTTTGTGGGTGTTGTTGATAAATGGCTTTTGCTGTGCATAGCACAGTATTAACTTGCACTTCAGTGTTTCCCACACATTCATTTATTTGTGGCGGCCCACCACGAAAGAATTACATCCGCCACAAATAAAAAAATAAAAATTAAAAAAAATTATTATTATTACTATTTTTTATTTTTTTTGTCCTGTCCAGCTTCTCAGGCAAATCATATAGTTGATGTAGATGCCCATATAGGCTGTTCAGATTTACTTTACAAAAGAGAAGTGTAGGATACTTCTCTTGTTGCCTTATTTGTATTTGACCACTACTGTTTTCTGTTTATTCGTTACTGACTGTGGCAGGACACCTCTGCCTCTGTTTCACTTTATGTTGCTGGTAAATAATATGGTTGTAGTAGTAGGCTATAGTTAAATTATTTAGTATGCACTAATTAAAGGGGCAGAGCTTTAAGAGACATTTTAGCTTTTATATTTTATAAGATACATTTTTTGTAAGAACCACAATTAATAAATATATTTCAGTGAATAACTTATTGTTCAAATCTGTATATAAATATGTACATAAAGTGTTGTAATTATATTGTAAAATGGATGGATGGATGGACGTTTAAAACAAAACTGTTATTATTAATTAGTAAGTATACATTGTTTGAGCCTTTTTAGAGAAGATCATATCAGTGTAGTAAATTATGCAAATTACTCGATGATGTCATATTGACCACGCCCATAGCCACGCCCCCACATGTATCTTGGCAGTTTATGGGAAACACTGCATTTACAGACTGTACTTACAACTGCAGTTACTGGCAGTGGTATTCTGAAGTGTTCCTGAGCCCATGTGGTGATATCCTTTACACACTGATGTCAGTTTTTGATGCAATACCGCCTGAAGGATCCAAGGTCACGGGCATTCAATGTTACGTTCTGTGATTTCTCCAGATTCTCTGAACCTTTTGATGATATTATAGACCTTAGATGGTGAAATCCCTAAATTCTCTGCAATAGCTGGTTGAGCAATGTTGTTCCTAAACTGTTCAACAATTTGCTCACATATTTGTTGTCAAAGTGGTGACCCTCCCCCCATCCTTGTTTGTGAATGACTGAGCATTTCATGGAAGCTGCTTTTATACCCAATCATGAAACCCACCTGTTCCCAATTAGCCTGTTCAACTGTGGGATGTTTTTGCCACTTGTGCCAACTTTTTTGAAACATGTTGCAGGCATCAAATTCCAAATGTGGTAATATTTGCAAAAAATAACAAAGTTTTCCAGTTTGAAGGTTAAATATCTTGTCTTTGCAGTCTATTCAATTGAATATAGATTGAAAGGGATTTGCAAATCATTGTATTCTCTTTTTATTTACCATTTACACATCGTGCCAACTTCACTGCTTTTGGGGTTAGTAGATACGTAGACGCGCACACAGCTGCTTGGCTTGATGCCAAATATTAGCACAGTTAAAACTGCCCAATTAGCAGTCAACTAATGCAAGTGAAATGACTACATTTTGTAACAAATTTGTCAGAAAGTGTTTTAGTCTTATCTTATTCTGACGCAGTTTTGAGATGTTAGATTTCCTGTGCTCTTAATTTGGCGCTATAGTCTGAGACGTCATTTCCTGTTTGTAGCATTTCTGCGTAATATGGGCTCTTGGGTGATTGTGTAAACAGCATTGTGTAAGCGTTCCTGACTAAAATGTAAGTATACGTCGAATATAGCACGGTTATTAATGCTAAAATGCCTATAATATGTTAGATGTAGCCTTAACCGAGTGTTTGTTTGCAACAATGTTTCTGCTTGATGATATAATTCGCCAGCTCAACTTTCGCCCTGTTAATACATCTTGTTACACAGTAGTTACCCTATCCTACCACTAGAGGGCGACACAGACCACGTTTAAATCACAGTCTAAATCAACAGTGCTTATTCTCCATTCATCTCTAATGGACTGCTTTAATAGTCCATGTACATTTGTTTTATAACACATTGTAGAGTACATTATATTATATATAATATTATACATATCCTGTTGTATTATTGCATATTATATAGCCTAAATGTATCCTAATCATTATTTGTATGTGTTCCCTTTAGACGACACACACACCTATACTACAATTGTTCAACTTCATCATTAAAGAGTGTCTGAAAGCCTCTCTGTGCCCTACTCTCTGACCGGAGTCCTTGTCCTAAGAAGATACCAGACCAGCATTCCGCTTCAAGAGTAACCTACTCTATCACAAAATTCCTACCATTTGTGTTTTGTCTTTAATAAATGTGTTTTACCTGCTACATGGCTTATCTGTGTACATGTATTCATTGTTCTGATTTTAGTACTTCATTAATAATTGTATTTTTCTTACAGCACAGACCAGGAGTGACAACCATAAATGAAGAATAACTTTATATAATGTCAGTAAAACTTTCTGTTCTATTCTAATCTAATCCTTGATTATAGCAGACTATATGTAATATGGAAAATTGTAAATTGTTCTTTGAGTGCAACAAGAAAAACCCAAAGTGTTTAATGCCTTTTAATTTATATTTTAACCTTGTAAAATAGTTCTTTGACTGTGAGTGTTTAATGTAGTGTAAGATTTTCTGTTAAAATTAAGCCAATATTGACATTTTTCGTTGTTCCTTTTATTTAGAAAAGTATCTATACATTTAGTACCGGTACTAAATTATTGGTATGGGGACAACCCTAGTGTGTAGTGTTTCATGGCCATTCATTTAGTGCCTTGCCAGAATGATGGATCAATGTTTACATGACTTGTCATAGACTCAGAAAAGTTCAGCTAGAATCACAGAAAGTAGAAAACATCTGCTGCGATGGACATTAGGATACTACAAACTAACAGTGGGGAAAAAGTCAATTTTGAAATACATCGCAAAACTAAAAAAGATAATATCTATCTCAAAGAAGTCTGTAGTTAAGATATAGAGAACTTTTTTAGATATTAAATGCAATAAATGTGATCCACTTTCTGTACAATTACAATGATCAATTTATTTACTTTGTTTTTGACACAGTTTGTCCAATAAATAATAACTGTCATCAAGTATACATGTATACAACATTAATTTTAAGTAGTTTTTTGAAATTTTCAGTGACTTTGTAAAAATGGCAGTAAAACTCCATGTCACAATATTGCAATAGACTATTGTATCGTGACTCAAGTACCGTGATACATAGTTTATCATGAAGTCCTTTCCAATACCTCGTCTAGGGCTGGACAATTATGGCAAAACATAATAATCACAATTATTTTGGAATCACGATAAATAACTAAATTATTTATTAATTTGAAAACGAAAAAACAGCATGACCAAAACTCAATTTTAAATATAATCTAAAACAACCAAATGTACATTAGTAACAAATAAATAACACGTAAAATAAAAATCATAGTAACAATAAATTAAAATGACTATAGCAATATGAAAAACAAATCTAATTCAGGTTCTCTGTTAAAATTTTTCTGAATTCCTTTTCTTGAATATTCGTGTCACACCCTGGTGAAAGTTGTCTTTTCGAATTTGGGGCTTTGTTTAATTTCAGGCACATTTTTAACATAAACTATCTGTTATTTAAACATATCATACCATAGCACCACCAAAGTAATTCAATACAACTTTTTTAGAAAAACAAAAAGATAAGAACTAGAAATAAATACAAATATTTAAAGAGGCTCGGATGTTTGTAACTTAGACTTATTTTTATTGTCATTCAAATTTGAACTTTACAGTATAACAAAAACACTACCAGCTATCTTATTTGAGCATTAGTGTTTGAACAAAGCATACATTTTTTTATTTTCTTGTTCTTTATTACCAGTGTTGGGTTAGTTACTGAAAACCAGTAACTAGTTACAGTTACTAAGTACTTTATTTCAAAAGTAACTCAGTTACTAACTCAGTTAGTTACACCAAAAAGTAATGCGTTACTGTGAAAAGTAACTATTTAGTTACTTCTTTTTTTTCTTTTTTTTTTTAAGGCTCCCATTAAAGGCCTACTGAAAGCCACTACTAGCGACCACGCAGTCTGATAGTTTATATATCAATGATGAAATCTTAACATTGCAACACATGCCAATACGGCCGGGTTAACTTATAAAGTGACATTTTAAATTTCCCGTTAAACTTCCGGTTTAAAACGTCTATGTATGATGACGAATGCGTGTGACGTCAATCGTTGAAGTGGAAGTATTGGTACACCATTGAATCCTATACAAAAAGCTCTGTTTTCATCTCAAAATTCCACAGTATTCTGGACATCTGTGTTGGTGAATCTTTTGCAATTTGTTTAATGAACAATGAAGACTGCAAAGAAGAACGCTGTAGGTGGGATCGGTGTATTACCGGCTGGCTGTAGCAACACAACCAGGAGGACTTTGACTTGGATAGCAGGCGCGCTAGCCGACGCTAGCCGCCGATCGCACGGATGATCGGGTGAAGTCCTTCGTCCTTCCATCGATCGCTGGAACGCAGGTGAGCACGGGTGTTGATGAGCAGATTAGGGCTGGCTTGCGTAGGTGGAGCGCTAATGTTTTTATCATAGCTCTGTGAGGTCCCGTTGCTAAGTTAGCTTCAATGGCGTCATTAGCAACAGCATTGTTAAGCTTCGCCAAGCTGGAAAGCATTAACCGAGTAGTTACAGGTCTATGGTTTAATAGTATTGTTGATCTTCTGTCTATCCTTCCAGTCAGGGGTTTATTTATTTTGTTTCTATCTGCATTTGAGCCCGATGCTATCACGTTAGCTCAGTAGCTAAAGAGCTTCGCCGATGTATTGTCGTGGAGATAAAAGTCACTGTGAATGTCCATTTCGCGTTCTCGACTCTCATTCTCAAGAGGATATAGTATCCGAGGGGGTTTAAAATACACATCTGTGATCCACAATAGAAAAAGGAGAAAGTGTGGACTCCAATGAGCCAGCTTGTACCTAAGTTACGGTCAGAGCGAAAAAAGATACGTCCTGCACTGCACTGTAGTCCTTCACTCTCACTTTCCTCATCCACGAATCTTTCATCCTCGCTCAAATTAATGGGGTAATCGTCGCTTTCTCGGTCCGAATCTCTCTCGCTGCATTGTAAACAATGGGGAAATGCGAGGAGTCCTTCCTCCGGTGACGTCACGCTACTTCCGGTACAGGCAAGGATTTTTTTTATCAGCGACCAAAAGTTGTGAACTTTATCATCGTTGATGTTCTCTACTAAATCCTTTCAGCAAAAATATGGCAATATCGCGAAATGATCAAGTATGACACATAGAATGGATCTGCTATCCCCGTTTAAATAAATAAAAATAATTTCAGTAGGCCTTTAATGCCCTTTTAGCCTTCATTTCAGTACTGTTATTGCACCGGAGAATAATACAATCTGTTGATCAACTTGACATGCATTTGCATCACTGAACTCTGCTAAGCAATGTGGTCTACATACAACACACAAACAATGTGGTCTACATACAACACACAAACAATGTGGTCTACATACAACACACAAACAATGTGCTCTACATACAACACACAAACAATGTGCTCTACATACAACACACAAACAATGTGCTCTACATACAACACACAAACAATGTGGTCTACATACAACACACAAACAATATGGTCTACATACAACACACAAACAATGTGGTCTACATACAACACACAAACAATGTGGTCTACATACAACACACAAACAATGTGGTCTACATACAACACACAAACAATGTGCTCTACATACAACACACAAACAATGTGGTCTACATACAACACACAAACAATGTGGTCTACATACAACACACAAACAATGTGGTCTACATACAACACACAAACAATGTGGTCTACATACAACACACAAACAATGTGCTCTACATACAACACACAAACAATGTGGTCTACATACAACACACAAACAATGTGGTCTACATACAACACACAAACAATGTGCTCTACATACAACACACAAACAATGTGGTCTACATACAACACACAAACAATGTGGTCTACATACAACACACAAACAATGTGGTCTACATACAACACACAAACAATGTGGTCTACATACAACACACAAACAATGTGGTTTACATACAACACACAAACAATGTGCTCTACATACAACACACAAACAATGTGCTCTACATACAACACACAAACAATGTGCTCTACATACAACACACAAACAATGTGGTCTACATACAACACACAAACAATATGGTCTACATACAACACACAAACAATGTGGTCTACATACAACACACAAACAATGTGGTCTACATACAACACACAAACAATGTGGTCTACATACAACACACAAACAATGTGCTCTACATACAACACACAAACAATGTGGTCTACATACAACACACAAACAATGTGGTCTACATACAACACACAAACAATGTGGTCTACATACAACACACAAACAATGTGGTCTACATACAACACACAAACAATGTGGTCTACATA
Source organism: Entelurus aequoreus (assembly GCF_033978785.1). Lineage (NCBI taxonomy): Eukaryota > Metazoa > Chordata > Actinopteri > Syngnathiformes > Syngnathidae > Entelurus > Entelurus aequoreus. The sequence continues at coordinate 8,635,117 of NC_084747.1, forward strand.
CAACACACAAACAATGTGGTCTACATACAACACACAAACAATGTGGTCTACATACAACACACAAACAATGTGCTCTACATACAACACACAAACAATGTGGTCTACATACAACACACAAACAATGTGGTCTACATACAACACACAAACAATGTGGTCTACATACAACACACAAACAATGTGGTCTACATACAACACACAAACAATGTGGTCTACATACAACACACAAACAATGTGGTCTACATACAACACACAAACAATGTGCTCTACATACAACACACAAACAATGTGGTCTACATACAACACACAAACAATGTGGTCTACATACAACACACAAACAATGTGCTCTACATACAACACACAAACAATGTGGTCTACATACAACACACAAACAATGTGGTCTACATACAACACACAAACAATGTGGTCTACATACAACACACAAACAATGTGGTCTACATACAACACACAAACAATGTGGTCTACATCGTCACACAAACAATGTGGTCTACATACAACACACAAACAATGTGGTCTACATACAACACACAAACAATGTGGTCTACATACAACACACAAACAATGTGGTCTACATACAACACACAAACAATGTGGTCTACATACAACACACAAACAATGTGGTCTACATACAACACACAAACAATGTGGTCTACATACAACACACAAACAATGTGGTCTACATACAACACACAAACAATGTGGTCTACATACAACACACAAACAATGTGGTCTACATACAACACACAAACAATGTGGTCTACATACAACACACAAACAATGTGGTCTACATACAACACACAAACAATGTGCTCTACATACAACACACAAACAATGTGGTCTACATACAACACACAAACAATGTGGTCTACATACAACACACAAACATTGTGGTCTACATACAACACACAAACAATGTGGTCTACATACAACACACAAACAATGTGGTCTACATACAACACACAAACAATGTGGTCTACATACAACACACAAACAATGTGGTCTACATACAACACACAAACAATGTGGTCTACATACAACACACAAACAATGTGGTCTACATACAACACACAAACAATGTGGTCTACATACAACACACAAACAATGTGGTCTACATACAACACACAAACAATGTGGTCTACATACAACACACAAACAATGTGGTCTACATACAACACACAAACAATGTGGTCTACATACAACACACACACAATGTGGTCTACATACAACACACAAACAATGTGGTCTACATACAACACACAAACAATGTGGTCTACATACAACACACAAACAATGTGGTCTACATACAACACACAAACAATGTGGTCTACATACAACACACAAACAATGTGGTCTACATACAACACACAAACAATGTGGTCTACATACAACACACAAACAATGTGGTCTACATACAACACACAAACAATGTGGTCTACATACAACACACACACAATGTGGTCTACATACAACACACAAACAATGTGGTCTACATACAACACACAAACAATGTGGTCTACATACAACACACAAACAATGTGGTCTACATACAACACACAAACAATGTGGTCTACATACAACACACAAACAATGTGGTCTACATACAACACACAAACAATGTGGTCTACATACAACACACAAACAATGTGGTCTACATACAACACACAAACAATGTGGTCTACATACAACACACAAACAATGTGCTCTACATACAACACACAAACATTGTGGTCTACATACAACACACAAACAATGTGGTCTACATACAACACACAAACAATGTGGTCTACATACAACACACAAACAATGTGGTCTACATACAACACACAAACAATGTGGTCTACATACAACACACAAACAATGTGGTCTACATACAACACACAAACAATGTGGTCTACATACAACACACAAACAATGTGGTCTACATACAACACACAAACAATGTGGTCTACATGCAACACACAAACAATGTGGTCTACATACAACACACAAACAATGTGGTCTACATACAACACACAAACAATGTGCTCTACATACAACACACAAACAATGTAGTCTACATACAACACACAAAGACAAAGATATGTTTCAAAGGGCCAATTTATTTCAGGCCAGAACAAATTGACAAAACTATTTTAAATAGCTGCAACATAACATACATAAGTAACAAACAGCATAATAACAACATAGCTGTAAACCTGGCTTCCCCCAAGGAAGGCACACATGACATACACAAAGTCACTGCTGCTGCTCACTGCTCCCCTCACCTCCCAGGGGGTGAACAAGGGGATTGGTCAAAAGCAGAGAATCACTTCGCCACACCTAGTGTGTGTGTGACAATAATTGGCACCTTAACTTTAAGTAGATGGGAGCATTGATCCAAGACACAACTTACATTTAACTAAAATGTTCTTTTCTTTGTGCTCGACAAAAGAAAAGTAGCGAGAATGTCTCCATGCTAGGAACTTCTGGCTTCGCCATGACGTCTTTTTAGTTGTTATGAGAGTAGCGTATGTGTGTGTGGCCCTTTGAGGTATGACAGCATGTGAGGTGAGTGACGTCAGTGAGTGAGTGGGCGAGAGAAGTGAGGGAGCGGCGTGCAAGACACCAATAAAGTCACAAAGTTGCAACAAACCGCCGGCCTCGTCATTCACCCTCAGCTGTAAAGACCCGCTGCCGGGTAAAGTGAAGGTTGTTAGCCCCGAAGTACTTAGGCCCTGGAGGAACGTCTCCCCTGCGCTCCTCAACTACGGTCTGGGAGTCCCCCGGGAGTCCCCCCAACCCCACCCACACAAAGCACGCCTTTTCTTTCCCTTGTGACACAGAAGGACGACACCGCAGCGCTCCAATAAAACACACTCAGATCTTCTGTTTCTAGCCGATACTACATACAAAAAAAACGTAAAATAACGCAGTAATGCATCATGTAGTAACAGTAAATGAGTTACTGAATATAAAAAAATAACGCATTAGATTACTAGTTTAGTGAGTTTCGGCGGTAACTAGTAATCTAACACTGTCCCAACACTGTTTATGACCTCCAATCCTCTGCACGTTGATGTAGACATGTGGTCCAGTCTTCTCTTCACATCTCTTACTCTTCCCCAACATCTCTTCTTTCACATCATTATTTTCTTTACACAAGCGCTTGTTTTGCTCTTCCACTTTCTTCATTTGACTTTTGCATTCTTTCATCTCCTCTGATGTGAACTCCACTGCCTTCTTCAAGCTAACAATCATGGCGGCTCTTTCTTTACGTTCTTCAACAAGGTCGGCTAATTTCGATTTTAAGGGCTTGAAATTGTTTTCAAATGACAAAACTTCAAGTCACTCACCTTCATCTTTCGTCTTTATCTCCGTTGGTGATTTGCTGGAAGTTGGTGGCGCTGATTCTCTTTCATGTTCTCTTTTAGCGGACGTCGCCATCTTAGCATAGCAGTAGTCGTCCATCTTCTATCACGTCTTCAATCTTCACTTCAGATATCGCTCCAAACTCAATGCACGTTTCGTGGCTTTGGAAAATACCAATTGAAATATTTGTTGCTATATTTGCTGTGAATCATATGACTTTAAGATCGTGAATTCGAAGAATCCCCGAACAACCATAGCCTGCGGTCCTCGTCTTTTTGCTTGGCTTCAAGTACATTTGCGCATGCGCTAAAAGTCAGCAACTTCCGTTTCCTACGCCACAAAAATTGTTTTTCAAAATAAAGACAATTTAATCTTGTTTTAAAACAATGGTTGGCAAAAGTATCTAGCATTAAATAATGGACAACAACTCTTTGAAAATAAAAATATATATACATACACGCACGTGCACAGACTTTTTCCATGGCTGTTGTTCAAACCAGAAAAAGGGCATACATCATACATTTTAAATACTACAAAAAACACAGAAATATTTTTCAACTTACTTAGTTGTTTTAGTTAAAAACCTTTAGAAAGTCAAATGATTACTCTGAATAAAGAAGAAAAGCACTAAGAGTGTAGATCTCCACCAGGACCAATCCTATTGTTCACGTGCTACTAAATTGTGTGCCATCTCATGTGTATCGTGTGCTGGTATGACAATAAACTTCCATGAATCCTGTAAAACACCAGACAGTTAGTAATATGGTTTCACATAAAAATGTTGGTGAAACTGCTCATTTCTACCTAGCGATAGGTGGCTCTAACTGTAGTGCTAATCACTCACCAGCAGAAAGCCCTCATCACACTGCTAATCAATAACTACCATCTTAGGCACTTAACATCACTAATCGCCAGTTAACAGCTATCATGCTAAATGTCAACTATCTTACATGAAAACAAGACACATTAACGTCTTTCCCCATTACAAACATCATAACACAATCTAAACTTATATAAACACATTACTGTCTGAGCATATAAGATATTCAATTGTGTTACATCGCAATTTATTATATTGAAATTAGCCATGTGATTAAGATGGGCACGGTCTGACCAATCACAAGTCAGTAGGAGCTGCTTTGTTCTCGTGTTTGGAGAAAGCGGAAGAGCGATTGTCAGCCTGACATTGATGTGTCTCTGAGAACTGAACACATTTTTATAACTTATAACAAAATGTGTTTATACAGTAACCTGCTCACATGAGTCACATTACAGCAGGGGTGTCAAACTCATTTTAGCTCAGGGGCCGCATGGAGGAAAATCTATTTTCACGTGGGCGGGACGGGTAAAATCATGGCATGATAACTTAAAAATACGACTATGACAACTTTAGATTGTTTTCTTTATTTTACTTTGGCCAAAAATAGAACAAAAAAAATAGAACATTCTGAAAATGTACATATCACAAATAATCCTCTTGACAAAATACTTCAAGTTAGTTGAACATTTTGAGAAAAAAAATAGTGCATTTTCCAAAACACCTTGAAGAACAAAATAAAACTTAGACTTAATCTCAGTGTTTCTACTAAACTTTAAGACACAACCCATCTAGGATTGAACAAAAAACAAAATAAAACACGAATAAAAACTATTCTATGTATCAACTACCTCATTTGTTATTTCCACATATTAATCCTGTGCTAACTCAACAAACCATACAAACTGAGGTAGAAACTATTCAAGGGTGTTGAGTTACTTCCTGTCTTCTAGACATAATGTGTATTGATAGAAAAATAAAAGCTGTGGAATGTGTGAACAATTTCAACAAAGCACAAATAAAAAGTTAAAAGACTGACAGTATTGCAGTAAATCACACACTGTTCACTTTCTTTACATTTGCACAGAAGACAATCATTTTCACAGAACTATATCAGTGTGCAGTGTCTCATGCTGCATTTTAAGTGGGGTTACTGATTGCTTATTTTACTCCTGTTTTACGTTGGGTGGAGGGGGAGGAGTCACAGCCCCGCTTTACTGTGTACCTTTTGCTTGGTATACTTGCTCTTCCCGGTATAAACTAATTGCTTGCCTAACAAAATTGCTATAGTGACATCCAGTGGACACATTTAGAACAGCAGTTTTACTTTTACTCTGCAAACTAATCTCACGGGCCGGATTGAACCTGTTATGCCCGAATGTCGAGGGAGGTGGGGGTTGGGTTGTGGGTGTTGGGGGTTAATTGTTCATATGTCTCTGATTTGCACATCAATCAGTCTGAGGAGTAAAAGTTGGCACTTTTTAATGGAATTGATATTTATTTTCCCTTGTGTGTTCTTATGTGTTTTACTGCGTCTGCATTATGTGTGAACCTTTTACAGCACACTGAACAACTGAATGTTTTTCCTCCACCGTGTGTTCTCATGTGTTGACACAAATAGCTGTTCTGAGAAAAGCTTGTACCACAAACTGAACAGTTAAATGGTTTTTTCACATGTGTGTGTTCTCATGTGTTTAGTCAAAGAGCCATGTTGAGAAAAGCTGTTGCCACAAACTGAACAATTAAATGTTTTTTTACCTGTGTGTGTTCTCATGTGTTGAGTCAAAATAATATTTTGAAAAAAGCTTTTGCCACAAACTGAACACTTATATGGTTGTTCACCTGTGTGTGTTCTCATGTGTTGAGTCAAATGGCTCTTTTTAGCAAAACTTTCAGCACAAACTGAGCAGCTCAAACATGTTTTACCTCTCTTCTTTGTAGAGCATTCAGAGTGTTTGTTGTCAGTGTGAGTCCTCATATCACCTTCACAGTCTTTATCTCTGCTCAAAGGTTCTTCAACCTCGTCTTCAGCCTCACTATCTGATAGTGGAGCTAAGAGGTTATCTACTTGTGGTTTCTCTTCATCATCTTCAGTCTTCACAGAGAGAATACTCAGTGGAAACTTGGTGTAATCAGCTTCCTCTCGTCCTAGAAGACACTCTCCCTCCTGAGTGATGCAGAGTTCCTCCTCTTCCTTTTTAATGCAGGGTGGTTGTGGAGTCTCCTGCTTCAAAGTGGAGCTCCCCCCTAACTGAGGGGAAACTTCTTCTGGATTAGCTGCTGGACGTCTGCAAGACACAAACAACAAAAACACACTTTCTTCTATGTACTGTATGTGTGTGTAGTAGGGTTGTACAGTATACTGCTACTAATAAAGTATTGTGGTACTAATCAATTGAAATTGGTACTATACCACCTTTGAAAAGTACCGGTACCGTTCTTTCATCTGAATGCTGCTGTGCGGCGGTGACTACAGAGCCGAGGCGCATGATGTTGAGTGTGTCAAAACGCACACACAAAGTGCATACAAGCAATAACATGGTGGAGAGGAAGAAAGGCAACAAAGGACAATTCTACTGGTTAATAAAGAGGGTGCGTGAAGTGTAAATAGTGACAGGTTGTAGAACATGTTTAAATGCAGTAATGGTTTGAATACTAAAGAGCTGAAAAGCTCTAGAAAGGCCAGTGCAGGGGTCTCTAAACTCGAGGGCCACATTTGGCAAAAAGATTTTTGGCCAATTCCATGTAAAGTAACATCTACAAATATATAAATATACACACACGCACACACACACACACACACACACACACACACACACACACATATATATATATATATATATATATATATATATATATATATATATATATATATATATATATATATATATATATATATATATATATATATATATATATATATATATATATATATATATATATATATATATATATATATATATATATATATATAGCCCATACATATGTGTGTATTCAACATATGTGTGTATTCATGTATACATACACATATATTGATATACTACACATAATATTAATGGCGTTTCCAGTGAGGGTTGGACTCCGCCAAGGCTGCCCTTGGTCACCCATTCTGTTCATAACTTTTATGGACAGAATTTGTAGGCGCAGTCAGGGCGTTGAGAGGATCCGGTTTGGTGGCTGCAGGATTAGGTCTCTGCTTTTTGCAGATGTGGTCCTGATGGCTTCACCTGGCCAGGATCTTCAGCTCTCACTGGATCGGTTCGCAGTCGAGTGTGAAGCGACTGGGATGAGAATCAGCACCTCCAAGTCCGAGTCCATGGTTCTCGCCTGGAAAAGGGTGGAGTGTCATCTCCGGGTTGGGGAGGAAATCTTTCCCCAAGGGGAGGAGTTCAAGTACCTCTGAGTCTTGTTCACGGTGCGGTGTCTTCAGTAATGCGGACGTGTTGAAGAAGGAGTTGAGCCAGAAGGCAAAGCTCTCCATTTACCGGTCGATCTATGTTCCCATCCTCACCTATGGTCATGAGCTTTGGGTTATGACCGAAAAGACAAGATCACGGGTACAAGCGGTCGAAATGAGTTTCTTCTGCCGGGTGGCGGGTCTCTCCCTTAGAGATAGGGTGAGAAGCTCTGCCATCCATGAGGACCTCAAAGTAAAGCCACATGGAGAGGAACCAGATGAGGTGGTTCGGGCATCTGGTCAGGATGCCACTCAAAAGCCTCCCTGGGGAGGTGTTTCGGGTACATCCTACCGGTAGGAGGCCACGGGGAAGACCCAGGACACGTTGGGAAGCCTATGTCTCCTGGCTCGCCCTGGGAACGCTTCGGGATCCCCCGGGAGGAGCTGGACAAAGTGGCTGGGGAGAGGAAAGTCTGGGCTTCTCTGCTTAGGCTGCTGTCCCCGCGACCTGACCACGGATAAGCAGAAGAAGATGGATGAATGGGACGGCGTGGCTCGGTTGGTAGAGCGGCTGAGCCAACAACTTGAGGGTTCCCGGTTCAATCCCCAGCTTCCGCCATCCGAGTCCCGTCCGTTGTGTCCCTGAGCAAGGTCCTGATGGGTCATGGTTAGGGCCTAGCATGGCAGCTCCAGCCATCAGTGTGTGAATGTGTGTGTAAATGTGGAAATAGTGTCAAAGCGCTTTGAGTACCTTGACGGTAGAAAAGCACTATACAAGTACCGTATTTTTCGGATTATAACTCGCTCCGGAGTATAAATCGCACCTGCCAAAAATGCATAATAAAGAACGAAAAAAACATATATAAGTCGCACTAGAGTATAAGTCGCATTTTTTTGGGAAATGTATTTGATAAAATCCAACACCAAGAATAGACATTTGAAAGGCAATTTAAAATAAATAAAAAATAGTGAACAACAGCATAAATAAGGAACTGAGAACGTGCCTGGTATGTTAACGTAATATATTATGGTAAGAGTCATTCAAATAACTATAACATATCAATCAATCAATGTTTATTTATATAGCCCTAAATCACAAGTGTCTCAAAGGGCTGTACAAGCCACAACGACATCCTCGGTACAGAGCCCACATACGGGCAAGGAAAACTCACCCCAGTGGGACGTCAATGTGAATGACTATGAGAAACCTTGGAGAGGACCGCATATGTGGGTAACCCCCCCCCCCCCCCCCCCCCCCTCTAGGGGAGACCGAAAGCAATGGATGTCGAGTGGGTCTGACATAATATTGTGAAAGTCCAACACATCAGCGAAAGTCCAGTCCATGGTGGGGCCAGCAGGAACCATCCCGAGCGGAGACGGGTCAGCAGCGTAGAGATGTCCCCATCCGATGAACAGGCTAGCGGTCCACCCCGGAGCAGAGTAGAAAAGAAAAGAAAAGAAACGGCAGATCAACTGGTCTAAAAAGGGAGTCTATTTAAAGGCTAGAGTATACAAATGAGTTTTAAGATGGGACTTAAATGCTTCTACTGAGGTAGCATCTCTAACTTTTACCGGGAGGGCATTCCATAGTATTGGAGCCCGAATAGAAAACGCTCTATAGCCCGCAGACTTTTTTTGGGCTCTGTGAATCACTAATAAGCCGGAGTTCTTTGAACGCAGATTTCTTGCCGGGACATATGGTACAATACAATCGGCGAGATAGGCAGGAGCTTGACCGTGTAGTATTTTATACGTAAGTAGTAAAACCTTAAAGTCGCATCTTAGGTGCACAGGAAGCCAGTGCAAGTGAGCCAGTATAGGCGTAATATGATCAAACTTTCTTGTTCTTGTCAAAAGTCTAGCAGCCGCATTTTGTACCAACTGTAATCTTTTAATGCTAGACATAGGGAGACCCAAAAATAAAACGTTACAGTAATCGAGACGAGACGTAACGAACGCATGAATAATGATCTCAGCATCGCTTGTGGACAAAATGGAACGAATTTTAGCGATATTACGGAGATGAAAGAAGGCCGTTTTAGTAACACTCTTAATGTGTGACTCAAACGAGAGAGTTGGGTCGAAGATAATACCCAGATTCTTTACAGAGTCGCCTCGTTTAATTGTTTGGTTGTCAAATGTTAAGGTGGTATTATTAAATAGATGTCGGTGTTGAGCAGGACCGATAATCAGCATTTCCGTTTTTTTAGCGTTGAGTTGCAAAAAGTTAGCGGACATCCATTGTTTAATTTCATTAAGACACGCCTCCAGCTGACTACAATCCGGCGTGTTGGTCAGCTTTAGGGGCATGTAGAGTTGGGTGTCATCAGCATAACAGTGAAAGCTAACACCGTATTTGCGTATGATGTCGCCTAGCGGCAGCATGTAAATTCTAAAGAGTGCAGGGCCAAGAACCGAACCCTGGGGAACTCCGCACGTTACCTTAACATAGTCCGAGGTCACATTGTTATGGGAGACACACTGCATCCTGTCAGTAAGATAAGAGTTAAACCAGGACAAGGCTAAGTCTGACATCCCAATACGTGTTTTGATACGCTCTAATAAAATATTATGATCAACAGTATCGAAAGCAGTGCTAAGATCAAGAAGCAGCAACATAGATGACGCATCAGAATCCATCGTTAGCAATAGATCATTAGTCATTTTTGCGAGGGCTGTCTCCGTAGAGTGATTTGCCCTGAAACCAGATTGAAAAGGTTCACAGAGATTGTTAGACGCTAAGTGTTCATTTAGCTGCTGTGCGACAATTTTTTCGAGGATTTTTGAGATAAACGGAAGGTGGGACACCGGCCGGTAGTTCACCATGAGGTCAGGATCGAGGTTAGGTCTTTTGAGTAGAGGATGAATAACCGCTTTTTTGAATGCTAGAGGAACAGTACCAGAGGAAAGTGATACGTTTATAATATTTAACACTGATGGACCTAATAATACAAAAAGCTCCTTGATAAGTTTCCCAGGAATTGGGTCAAGTAAACATGTTGTTTGTTTTGTCCCATTTACACATTTTAACAATTCCTCCAATGTTATTTCATCAAAGAGAGAGAAACTATTTTGGAGGGCAGTGTCCGTCGTATATACAGTCGTATTTGTGTTAATAGAACCCAGTTGTAGCTGAGATGCATTGTCTTTAATCTCTTTTCTAATGACTTCAATTATAATATAGAACATGCTATCAATTACCAAACAATCTGTCACTCCTAATCGCTAAATCCCATGAAATATTCTTTCTCGGTGTCGCTTCTAAACAACTCTGCCAACTCCAAAGGTAGACAATGCGCCGTTTCCTCTTCTATCGGTACGTCACTTCATCAGAGAAATCGTCAGTTGTAGTTCCAATAATTCCAGCCTTTCTGAATCCGGACAGGATGGTTTCGGTTGTCACTGATGCCCATGCTTTGTCCATCCATCCAAAGATAGTTGACATTTAGCATGATAGCTGTTAACTGGTGATTAGTGATGTTAAGTGCCTAAGATGGTAGTTATTGATTAGCAGTGTGATGAGGGCTTTCTGCTGGTGAGTGATTAGCACTACAGTTAGAGCCACCTATCGCTAGGTAGAAATGAGCAGTTTCACCAACATTTTTATGTGAAACCATATTACTAACTGTCTGGTGTTTTACAGGATTCATGGAAGTTTATTGTCATAGCAGCACACGATACACATGAGATGGCACACAATTTAGTAGCACGTGAACAATAGGATTGGTCCTGGTGGAGATCTACACTCTTAGTGCTTTTCTTCTTTATTCAGAGTAATCATTTGACTTTCTAAATGTTTTTAACTAAAGCAACTAAGTAAGTTGAAAAATATTTCTGGGTTTTTTGTAGTATTTAAAATGTGTGATTTTATTCTTCGATGTTTGCCCTTTTTCTGGTTTGAACAACAGCCATGGAAAAAGTCTGTGCACGTGCTTGTATATATATATTTTTTATTTTCAAAGAGTAGTTGTCCATTATTTGATGTTAGATACTTTTACTAACCATTGTTTTAAAACAAGATTAAAATGCCTTTATTTTGAAAAACTACTGCTGTGGAGTAGGAAACGGAAGTTGCTGGCTTCTAGCGCATGCGCAAATGTACTTGAAGCCAAGCAAGAAGACGAAGACCGCATGCTATGGTTGTTCGGAGATTCTTCGAATTCACGATCTTAAAGTCATTTGATTCACAGCAAATATAGCAACAAATATCTCAATTGGTATTTTCCAAAGCCACGAAACGTGCATTGAGTTTGGAGCGATATCTGAAGTGAAGATTGAAGACGTGATAGAAGATGGACGACTACTGCTATGCTAAGATGGCGACGTCCGCTAAAAGAGAACATGAAAGAGAATCAGCGCCACCAACTTCCAGCAAATCACCAACGGAGATAAAGACGAAAGATGAAGGTGAGTGACTTGAAGTTTTGTCATTTGAAAGCTATTCCAAGCCCTTAAAGTCTAAATGAGCCGACCTTGTTGAAGAATGTAAAGAAAGAGCCGCCATGATTGTTAGCTTGAAGAAGGCAGTGGAGTTCACATCAGAGGAGATGAAAGAATGCAAAAGTCAAATGAAGAAAGTGGAAGAGCAAAACAAGCGCTTGTGTAAAGAAAATAATGATGTGAAAGAAGAGATGTTGGGGAAGAGTAAGAGATGTGAAGAGAAGACTGGACCACATGTCTACATCAACGTGCAGAGGATTGGAGGTAATAAAGAACAAGAAAATAACAAATGTATGCTTTGTTCAAACACTAATGGTCAAATAAGATAGCTGGTAGTGTTTTTGTTGTACTGTAAAGTTCAAATTTGAATGACAATAAAAATAAGTCTTAAGTCTAAGTTAAAAACATCTGAGCCTCTTTAAATATTTGTATTTATTTCTAGTTCTTATCTTCTTGTTTTTCTAAAAAAGTTGTATTGAATTCCTTTGGTGGTGGTATGGTATGATATGTTTTAATAACAGATAGTTTATGTTAAAAATGTGCCTGAAATTAAACAAAGCCCCAAATTCGAAAAGACAACTTTCACCAGGGTGTGACACGAATATTCAAGAAAAGGAATTCAGAAAAATGTAAACAGAAAACCTGAATTAGATTAGATTTTCATATTGCTATAGTCATTTTAATTTATTGTTACTATGATTTTTATTTTACGTCTTATTTATTTGTTACTAATGTATATCTGGATGTTCTTTTATATTATATTTAAAATTTAGTTTTGGTGATACTGTTTTTACGTTTTCAAATTAATAAATCATTTAGTTATTTATCGTGATTCCAAAATCCCTCAAAATAATCATTATTATTATGTTTTGCCATAATTGTCCAGCCCTAGACGAGGTATTGGAAAGGACTTCATGATAAACTATGTATCACGGTACTTGAGTCACGATACAATAGTCTATTGTAATATTGTCAGTAAAACATGGAGTTTTACTGACATTTTTACAAAGTCACTGAAAAATTAAAAAAACTACTTAAAATTAATGTTGTATAAATGTATACTTGATGATAGTTATTATTTATTGGACAAATTGTGTCAAAAACAAAGTAAATAAAATGATCACTGCAGTTGTACAGAAAATGGATCACATTTCTTGCATTTAATATCTAAAAAAGTCCTCTTCTTCTTATCTATAGACTTCTTTGAGATAGATATAGGGATGATGTTTGATAAGAAATTATCGAGTTCGAGCCTATTATCGAATCCTCTTATCGAACCGATTCCTTATCGATTCTCTTATCGAGTCCAGATAGGTTGTTGTATATGGAAAAAAACACACAATATTTGGTTTAACAAAAGCTCACTTTTATTATATAATAAAAAATAAAATCTAATAAATAAATAAATAAATATTGACTGTTACCCACCTAAAAAAATAAAATAAAATAAATAAATATTGACTGTTGTTACCCAAAGTATATTAAGTGGGATTTTTCAGAGAAACAAATATATACAGTAACACAAAAACAACCTGTCTCTGTGATCACTATAGGTGTATAAATAATAATATAGTGTTAAATAAAATCAGTCCCTTGGCACAAAACTGAAAATAATACAGCTCTCCAAAAAGTGCACTTCTGCTGCTATTTGACATAACTGTTTGTTATGATGCTTTGACATTTTTGCACTTTATTTCTTTATTGAAAGAAAATTCTATGAAGAGAAAAGTTCTTTGCAAATGTGGTTACAATGCTAAAAAATGAAAAGTTAAAGCTAAAAAAAGAGCTAGAGAATATAACAACTACACTACCCAGCATGCAACAGGAGTTACGAGCATGCGCGGTAGCCCCGAAAAGTGTTGCATGTTGCCACGCTGTGAAAGTAAACGTCAAGAACTCAGCCAACACGCCTCGTCCGCATTATTTATAATTAGACAGACAACACATATACAGTGTGATTTTGTTTTGTTTACAAGGAAAGAAAAAGTTCAAAAAGGGAGATATATGTTGTATATATATGTATGTGCTGCGGTTGCCTTAAGAACGTTGCGACAGCTGCCGTAAAGGAGGTGCGTTGCTAGCCTGGTTGCTATGTTTCCGGTTGGTCGTAAAAGTGTCCGTCATGTGTTTTACCCTGCTCAAATCTCTCAGTAAAGTTATTCGATGGATTATACCTTTTGTTTTGAACTTTATTACACCTTGGAGCGCTTTTTCCCGTCCATTGTTTTCCTGCTTTCCCTATCTGCGCCTAATGACTGAGCTACGTGACGGCATTTCTTGTGATGTCCAGTGGAGCATTTCTGGTCGGGACGGGATTCGAATAAAGAATCAACTCTTTTTCTTTACTATAGTGGTCTCGATAACGGGTACCGGTTCTCAAAATGGGATTCGAGTCCGAGGACTCGGTTCTTTTCTTATCAAACAACCGGGAAAACCGGTTTCGAGTATCATCCCTAGATAGATATTATCTTTTTTAGTTTTGCGATGTATTTCAATATTGACTTTTTCCCCACTGTTAGTTTGTAGTATCCTAGTGTCCATCGCAGCAGATGTTTTCTACTTTCTGTGATTCTAGCTGAACTTTTCTGAGTCTATGACAAGTCATGTAAACATTGATCCATCATTCTGGCAAGGCACTAAATGAATGGCCATGAAACACTACACACTAGGGTTGTCCCCATACCAATAATTTAGTACCGGTACTAAATGTATAGATACTTTTCCAAATAAAAGGAACTACGAAAAATGCCAATATTGGCTTTATTTTAACAGAACATCTTTTCATTTCATTTTTTCTTCTTCATTTTTTTATTTATTTTAAGCAAAGTACAAAGTTGACAACACATAATATAAATTAATATAGTGCAAAAGGTAATGTATAGTATGTAATGCATGATTGTCCTGTTTTGCCTGAAAGGGAGTGGGAAGAAGATAATTTATTTAATCCCACCACCAGTTCTCCATTCAGTGATTATTCACATGAGTTTCACTCTTACTTTGTTCAAGGATTGTAATACAGATGTTGTATCATAGTGGCATTACCACAGGTAACAATAATTATTACACTGTAACAATCATTTGTATCAACAATGTAGGAATAATGAATATACCAACAATGGTAATAGACAACATAGCAATAATGGTAATAGACAACATAGCAATAATGGTAATAGACAACATAGCAACAATGGTAATAGACAACATAGCAATAATGGTAATAGACAACATAGCAACAATGGTAATAGACAACATAGCAATAATGGTAATAGACAACATAGCAATAATGGTAAGGAAACATTGAGCACATGTTAACACTTTGAGACAGAGTACAACAGCAGGTCAAATTAAAGACCCTCATCTCTATATTTGAACCAGACCCCATGTGTGTATAATAGTTTAAATCCATTAATAGTTTGGCTTTGCTTGTGTTGTAAGTCCAGTTTGTTCCATAGTTTTACTCCGCATACAGACACACAAAAACATAGTTTTACTCCGCATACAGACACACAAAAACATAGTTTTACTCCGCATACAGACACACAAAAACATAGTTTTACTCCGCATACAGACACACAACAACATAGTTTTACCCCGCATACAGACACACAAAAACATAGTTTTACTCCGCATACAGACACACAACAACATAGTTTTACTCCGCATACAGACACACAAAAACATAGTTTTACTCCGCATACAGACACACAACAACATAGTTTTACTCCGCATACAGACACACAAAAACATAGTTTTACTCCGCATACAGACACACAACAACATAGTTTTACTCCGCATACAGACACACAACAACATAGTTTTACTCCGCATACAGACACACAAAAACATAGTTTTACTCCGCATACAGACACACAAAAACGTTTACGAGTGGTTTGGGTTCTCGGCAATAAGAAATATCCAAAGCCTCTCAAGTTATGAGCCTGCACTCGTCTTATAAAAAACATTGTAGATTAGGCGGCAATAATTTGTTAAATGTTTTATATAAGATTATTAATGTACTATATTTAACAAGGTCATCAAATTTGAGCAACTTTGATTGCATAAACAGATTATGAGTATGTTCTAAATAACCATTGTTGTGAATGATCCGCACTGCTCTTTTCTGTAATATGATCAGAGGATGAATTGTGTTGTGGTAAGTATTCCCCCATACTTCAACACAGTATGTAAGGTATGGGAGTACCAAGGTGCAGTATGGAGTACGGAGGGCATTTTCATTGAGGTATAGTTTTGCTTTGATCATAATTGAGAGGCTTTTGGAGATTTTTGTTTTAATGTGTCTGACATGAGGTTTCCATGATAGTTTACTATCAATTATTACTCCCAAAAATGTATTCTCATTTACGATTTCAATTTGGGTACCATCAATACTTATTTTCTGTTCAGACGTTATGTTGCGATTTCCAAACATCACTATCTAAGTTTTATTTATATTCAAAGATAATTTATTTGTGTCTATCCATTTTTTCACTATGCTTAGTTCTTTTTTTACTGTATTTATGAGCTCATTGTAGTCATCACAACTGTAGAATATATTTGTGTCGTCTGCAAATAGTATACATTTCAGTACTTTGGATCTATTAAACATATCATTAATGTATACATTAAACAGTGTTGGCCCCAACACGGACCCTTGGGGGACACCACAAGCAATGCCAAGAGTATAAGATAAACATTTACCCATTTTTACAAACTGTACCCTCCCTGTTAAATAACTTTTTAACCAGTTACCAGCCAGCCCACTAATTCCGTATCTTCCCATTTTATCTAGTAGAATTGAATAATTAATGGTATCAAAGGCTTTCTTTCGATCAATAAAAATACCAACTGCATATCTTTTATGCTCCAGTGCATTAGTAATTTCTTCAATGGCTTCAGTTATCGCCATTGAGGTTGTTCGTTTGGACCTAAAGCCATACTGACCGTCATTGATTATATGATGCTTCTAGGGTTGGGTATCGAGTATCAATTGGAACCGGGACTAACTTTCCGATTCTCCCGGAATCGTTCAAAAGTTTAAATTTCGATTCCTACTTTCGATACCCAGTCCGCCGACCGGAAAAAAATATGTCCGCCGAACCGGAAGAAGAAGCCGCTGAACACCAACAAAGAAGCGCCCACCGCCGGAAGTGTTAGCATAGCCGAGCGAGTCAGTCAAGCTCAAGCATGGATAGCGGGCGTCGGCGGTCGAAAGTGTGGCTTTACTTTATAAAAAAAAATGAAATAACCGCGAAATAACAGAGCTCCATGTCCATCAAGAAACGAGTGGAGAGAGAGCTGCAGATGTACCAGGACGTTCCACCGATACTTATGTCTGACGACCCTGCTGCATGGTGGTGGTCCGGTGGAACCAACAAAAGACTTATCCTTTGCTGTCATATCTCGCTTTCTCCTATTTATGCGTTCAAGCTTCTTCCACACCCAGCGAACGTGTATTTTCCACAGCAGGAGACACTTATCTGTCCAGAACGCTCACGCATCCTGCCTGAGAAGGCGGATATGCTCATTTTCCTAAACAAGAACTGTCTCTGATTTTATACTGTACCTGCTGCTAATCTGGACTGGGTTTTGCAAGTTGTTTCTTATTGTTTATTTGCTTTTCTGCACCAGGTTAGCCCATCAGTGGGAGCACAGTAACATTTTTAAGTACCTGCAGCATCATACACTTGTGTGTGTAAATGTGTTTTCATGAGGTTTCCTGCAGCATCATACACTTATGTGTAAAGGTGTTTTCATGAGGTTTCCTGCAGCATCATACACTTGTGTGTGTAAAGGTGTTTTCATGAGGTTTCCTGCAGCATCATACACTTGTGTGTGTAAATGTGTTTTCATGAGGTTTTCAAAAATAAAGCTCTCTTGAGTAAAGTGTACCCCTGGGAAAATGTATTCATAATTTATAATATTTATATTCAAGTTCATAGATTTGATATTTATATTCTAGTTGAAAACAGCCCTGTGAGGAATTTATAGTAAAGTTCTTAAAAAGTTAATAGAATTAAAATTGATGGAGAATGTCAGACTATTTCATTCAGAAAGACTGTAGGTTAGCTAGCTCATTTAAAATATCCTAAACTTTTTTTTGACTCTGCCTCTTAAAAGAATCGGAATCGAGAATCGTCAGGAATCGGAATCGAAACAAAGAATCGGAATCGGAATTGTTCGAATTCAAACGATACCCAACCCTAGATGCTTCTCAAGAAAAGATTTAAGTCAAGAGTTAAATAGTTTCTCTAAGATTTTTGAGAAATGAGGCAAAAGAGAGATTGGTCTGTAATTGGTGAAAGCGTGTTTGCTGTCACTTTTGAAGAGCAGAGTTACCTTAGTGATTTTCATTTGACTTGGAAAGCAGCCAATCTGGAATGATAGGTTACATATATAAGTCAAAGGTTTTACAATATTCAGTATAACTTTTTGAACCAATATCATGTTGATATCATGGCAGTCAGTTGAGCACTTACTGTTACACTTCCGCACAATGTTTGTCACTTCCTGCTCATTTGTAGCTGAGAGGAAGAATGACGAAGATTTCTGTTCAATAGTTGATTTTGTAACTGTCTGTCTGTCTGTCTGGGATATCAACAGTCAATTTAGGACCAACATTTACAAAAAAACTATTGAACTTATTCACTACATTACTCATATTACAATCTTCACCGTTTTCATCAATAAAGTAATCAGGATATGTCAACTTTAAATATCCTTCTTTGATTAGACTATTCCAAACATCCCAAGTTCCTTTGATATTGTTTTTGTTTTCATATAGTTTTTTTTTTATAATATAACCGTTTTCTTGTTCTTATATCAGTTAATTTATTTTTGTACTTCTTGTATCGTTGTTCGACTTCTTTTGTTTTTATTTTGATGAAAAGTTCGTAGAGATTGTTTTTCTTTTTACAGCCATTTATCATCCCTTTTGGGATCCAAGGGCTATTTTTATTTTTTCCTTTTATAAAATATTCTTTCACGGGGCAATGTTTATTATGCAGGGAAGTAACGATGTCTAAAAAATTACAATAAGCACTGTCCAAATTTGGTTCTCTGTATACTGAAGTCCAATCCTGAACTGCTAAACTATTGTTTAGGGCACAGATTGTTTCCTCAGTTGTTAATCGTTTAGAGATTTTTTGTCAAAGTGTCTTTGGTTTTCTTGAGATGACAGTCATATAAAGTAAAGACAGGTAAATGGTCAGTGATATCACATATAAATAGGCCACCGGTGACTTGATTTCCCATAATGTTAGTAAAAATGTTGTGGATGATTGCGGCACTATGTGTTGTTATTCTGCTTGGTTTGGTTATGGTTGGATATAGAGACAAGCTGTACATTGTGTCAATGAAGTCATCAACATGTTTTTGCTTGGTTGACTTTAACAAATCACCACAGATAAATATATATATATATATATATATATATATATATATATATATATATATATATATATATATATATATATATATATATATATATATATATATATATATATATATATATATATATATATATATATATATATATATATATATATATATGTACAAAGGTACAGATGTTTTCATAAATAAACATTTGACCAGGAAAAATGCTGACATCGCACGACAACTTAAAAGGCGAAGCAAGATTCAACAAACCTGGGTAATGAACTGTAAGATCTTCATCACACTAAATGGGACGCCGGAGGAAGCAAAAGTCTTGGTGATAAGGAACATAGAAGATCTTGATAAGTATTGACATTGATGCAGTACTTGGTATCAATGTAGCTTTGTGACCTTTACATCATCTCAATGCTACCCACACCAAGAACACAGACCACACCAAGTATTGATATGGACATGTTACAGAAGATCCTACGACATCAACAAAAAGAACTGGACATGTGTGAGTATCAAGAGCACGCCACAACACTTGGGTAAAACAGAATCCATCCTGTTTGGGTCCCACATCAACCTCAAGAAAGTCAATGACTTCACCATAAAAGTGGGTGACATTGTTATCACCAGGAAAGATGAGGTCACCTACCTAGGTTCCATTCTAGAGGCTAACCTTTCCTGTGATAAAATGGCAACCAAGGTAATCAAAAAGGTTAACCAACGAACGAGATTTCTCTACAGAATCTCCTCTCTGGTCAACAAAAGCACCTTGAGGATTCTGGCGGGAACTCTCGTTCAACCCTTTTTCGATTACGCATGCACCTCCTGGTAACCTAGCACCTCCAAAACCCTCAAATCTAAACTCCAAACATCTCAGAACAAGCTAGTCAGGTTACTGCTAGACCTCCAACCCAGATCCCACCTCACTCCTACCCACTTCTCTAAAGTGGGCTGGCTCAAGGTGGAGGACAGAGTTAAACAACTAGCACTGAGCCTAGTCTATAAAATCCGCTACACCTCCTTGATACCGAAGTACATGTCAAACTACTTCCTTAACGTAAATGACCGCCATAACCACAACACCAGGGGGAGCTCCACTAACCACGTTAAACCCAAATTCCGAACTAACAAAGGTCTTAACTCATTCTCTTTCTATGCCACATCAATGTGGAATGCGCTCCCAACAGGTATAAAAGAAAGGGCATCTCTATCCTCCTTCAAAACCGCAATAAAAGTTCACCTCCAGGCAGCTACAACCCTAAACTAACACCCTCCCCGGATTGCTAACAATCAAATGTAAACAATCAAATGCAGATACTTTTTCTTATGCCTTCTGATCTCTCTCTCTCTCTCTCTATGTCCACTACTTGATGTCCATATCCTAACCCCCCCTCCCCCCCCTCCACACCCCTGATTGTAAATAATGTAAATAATTCATTGTGATTATCTTGTGTTATGACTGTATTATGATGATAGTATATATGATAGTATATATCTGTATCATGAATCAATTTAAGTGGACCCCGACTTAAACAAGTTGAAAAACTTATTCGGGTATTACCATTTAGTGGTCAATTGTACGGAATATGTACTTCACTGTGCAACCTACTAATAAAAGTCTCAATCAATCAATCAAACAACAGAAACATATGGAGATAGACCCTGATAATATTTTTTTTCTCTGCGATTGTAAAAAACTGTAATTATTTTACCTGTGAACAATATGGAAGCAGTGTAAAATCAGAAGCTAGTCTGTCAATAATACATTTCAATAGTGGAAGCATGTACACTAACTTTGAGGCTATCAAGGATTACTTGAAAGAATTTAGTCATCCATTTACCATTGTTGTAATCACTGAAACCTGGTTCAACAATGATAAAGGTATTGATTTTAGTCTGAATGACTATGAATTAAGATACATAAACAGAATAAATAAAATAGGAGGAGGGGTCGCATTGTACATTCATAAATCTGTTACATTTAAAGTTTTAACAAACATGACCATAGCAGTCGATGGATTATTTGAATGTTTAACAGTGGAAATCCTAAATGACAAAAAGACACATATTTTCATGAGCTGTGTATATCGGGCACCTGGTTCAAGCATAGAAACTTTCAATGAGTGGATGGGTAAACTATTTTCCTCTGAACCATAAAACCATATTTATCTGTGGTGATTTTAACATTGATTTGTTGAACTCAACCAAGCAAAAACATGTTGATGACTTCATTGACACAATGTACAGATTGTCTCTATATCCAACCATAACCAAACCAAGCAGAATAACAACACATAGTGCCACAATCATTGACAACATTTTTACTAACATTATGGGAAATCAAGTCACCGGTGGCCTATTTATATGTGATATCACTGACCATTTACCTGTTTTTACTTTATATGACTGTCATCTCAAGAAAACCAAAGACACTATGGCAAAAATCTCTAAACGAATAACAACTGAGGAAACAATCTGTGCCCTAAACAATAGTTTAGCAGTTCAGGATTGGACTTCAGTATACAGAGAACCAAATGTGGACAGTGCTTATTGTAATTTTTTAGACATCGTTACTTCCCTGCATAATAAAAATTGCCCCGTGAAAGAATGTTTTATAAAAGGAAAAAATAAAAATAGCCCTTGGATAACAAAAGGGATAATTAATGCCTGTAAAAAGAAAAACAAACTTTCCATCAAAAGAAAAACAAAAGAAGTCGAACAACGATACAAGAAGTACAAAAATACATTAACTGATATTATTTATTATTTATTAGCCTTTATTTAACCAGGTAAAATCCCATGAGATCAAAGATCTCTTTTCCAAGGGAGACCTGGCCAAGAGGGCAGCAGCAAGGTTACATTAAAAACAGTAAACAAATACATAAAACATCACATTTACGACATTAAAACTTGCTCACATAACACATGTGCATACAGACAAGGTAGACTGCAATCCTTTCACAGAAGCTTTAAACTCATTCAACGTAACAAGGGTTTGAAGTTTAATATTGGATTGTAGGTTATTCCAAGCCTTCGCTGCTGAAAACCTAAATGCTTTCTTGCCCAGTTCAGTTCTTACTTTGGGGACGACAAATTGCAG
This sequence comes from Entelurus aequoreus, assembly GCF_033978785.1. Lineage (NCBI taxonomy): Eukaryota > Metazoa > Chordata > Actinopteri > Syngnathiformes > Syngnathidae > Entelurus > Entelurus aequoreus. The sequence continues at coordinate 8,657,620 of NC_084747.1, forward strand.
AACATTCATTCAACGAAGATTGTGACTTCCTTGTTTCTTTGTTAAAAGACAAGACAGATAAGATGGAGTGATACCCAGAATGGTTTTGTAGATGAAAACATACCAATGATTGAGGCGTCGAGCACATAATGATGTCCAGTTAACCATTGAGTATAATACGCAATGGTGAGTAAGGGGAGCGCAGTTGGTGATAAATCTCAGTGCACCGTGGTACACACTCTCCAGCTTGTGGAGACAACCAGCCGTAGCATTCATGTACAACACATCTCCATAGTCAATAACAGGTAAGAAGGTTGTTTCCACCAATTTCTGTTTCACAGTAAAATAAAAGCAAGACTTGTTTCTATAATAAAGTCCCATTATAAGAACAAGCAAATGGTTATATTATCAAAAAAACTATATGAAAACAAAAACAATATAAAAGGAACTTGGGATGTTTTGAATAGTCTAATCAAACAAGGATATTCAAAGTTGACATATCCTGATTACTTTATTGATTAAAACGGTGAAGATTATAATATGAGTAGTGTAGTGAATAAGTTCAATAGTTTTTTTGTAAATGTTGGTCCTAAATTGACTGTTGATATCCCAGACAGACAGACAGTTACAAAATCAACTATTGAACAGAAATCTTCGTCATTCTTCCTCTCAGCTACAAATGAGCAGGAAGTGACAAACATTGTGTGGAAGTGTAAAAGTAATTGCTCCACTGACTGCCATGATATCAACATGATATTGGTTCAAAAAGTTATACTGAATATTGTAAAACCTTTAACTTATATATGTAACCTATCATTCCAGACTGGCTGCTTTCCAAGTCAAATGAAAATGGCTAAAGTAACTCCGCTCTTCAAAAGTGACAGCAAACACGCTTTCACCAATTACAGACCAATCTCTCTTTTGCCTCACTTCTCAAAAATCTTAGAGAAACTATTTAACTCTTGACTTAAATCTTTTCTTGAGAAGCATCATATAATCAATGACGGTCAGTATGGCTTTAGGTCCAAACGAACAACCTCAATGGCGATAACTGAAGCCATTGAAGAAATGACTAATGCACTGGAGCATAAAAGATATGCAGTTGGTATTTTTATTATTCGAAAGAAAGCCTTTGATACCATTAATCATTCAATTCTACTAGATAAAATGGGAAGATATGGAATTAGAGGACTGGCTGGTAACTGGTTAAAAAGTTATTTAACAGGGAGGGTACAGTTTGTTAAAATGGGTCAATGTTTATCTGATACTCTTGGCATTGCTTGTGGTGTCCCCCAAGGGTCCGTGTTGGGGCCAAAACTGTTTAATGTATATATTAATGATATGTTTAATACATCCAAAGTACTGAAATGTATACTATTTGCAGACGACACAAATATATTCTACAGTAGTGATGACTATAATGAGCTCATAAATACAGTAAACACAGAACTAAACATATTTAAAAAATGGATGGACACATAAATTATCTTTGAATATAAATAAAACTTAGATAGTGATGTTTGGAAATCGCAACATAACGTATGAACAGAAAATAAGTATTGATGGTACCCAAATTGAAATCGTAAATGAGTGTGGTGGGGCGTGGCATGCGGGCCTGCGGAGAAGCGGGGCGTGTCAGGACCGGCTTCGAGATTAGCGGCAGGTGCGTAGATGACACGGCTGTGAGTGCTTGTCTGATGACCTGCCGCTCTTTAAAAGGCAGCGGTCGGGAAGGAGAAAGGTTGTTGATGGTGGAGAAACTGACACATGGCTGTAAAGCACCAATTATTGAAAAATAAATCATTGTACGCAAAGATGGACACGGCTGTAATGTCCATCTTGGGTGGTCCAGAGAACCCGGTAGAGCAAGACCTCTACAATTTGGCGCCCAATCTGGCTGGACCATCGGAGGCGGGGGAAGTCGACCCCCTGACGGCTCTCGCAGGCGTGCTCGCAGAGGTGACAGCGAGCAGCCGCCAACAGTGCCAGGTCCTGCAGGCGTTGGCGGACCAAATGGGCGGGGCACGGCCAACACCGACGGGCGTCACCATACACCGCATGGGGGAGGAAGAGGACCCCCATGCCTTTTTGGACAGAGCATGTGCGTGGCCGGAGTAAGAGTGGGGGGTGCGGCTCTTGCCGCTCCTGACGGGGGAGGCGCAGCGTGCGGCGCTCAGACTGCTGGCGACCTCCACAATGCGCTTCGCGGACCTGAGGAAGGCGGTGCTGGACCGGACGGGAGGCACCGCTGAAGAGTACCGGCGCCCATTCCGGCCAATGCGTCTGGGGGAGGAGGACCGGCCATTCACCTTTGGCCAGCGGCTCAAGGGCGCGGCGACGCGCTGGCTGCAGCCAGGAGAAGGAGATGACCGGCTGCTGGACCACATCATCCGCGAGCAGTTCCTGGAGGCGATCCCAACGCGGACGGCCAACAATTTTCCCCTCCTCTGTGACGATCAGCTCACGTTAGCGCAGAGAGCGGATGTTGCTAAGCTGCAGCGGCGCTTTTCTGATGTGTTCTCCACTCGGCCCGGGCGCACGAACCTCACCCAGCATCATATAGAGACCAGCCCGGGTGTTACGGTGCGGTCTCGGCCCTATAGGCTCCCCGAACACAAACGCAAAGTAGTTCGGGAGGAATTAAAATCCATGCTGGAATTGGGAGTAATAGAAGAATCCCACAGTGCGTGGTGCAGCCCCATCGTTCTGGTAGGGAAGAAGGATGGGTCTGTGCGGTTCTGTGTGGATTACCGCAAGGTGAACGAAATTTCAAGTTTTGACGCGTACCCAATGCCTGGGGTCGACGAGCTCCTGGATCGGCTGGGCACTGCTCGTTTTTTCACGACACTGGATTTAACCAAGGGCTACTGGCAGATTCACTTGTCACCAGAGTCTAAGGAAAAAACGGCCTTTTCCACTCCGGAAGGTTTGTACCAATTTGTGACACTTCCGTTTGGCTTGTTCAGTGCGCCCGCCACGTTCCAGCGCCTCATGGACCGGGTGCTGCGACCCATCGCTGCATACGCGGCTGCCTACCTGGATGACGTCATCATCCAGCTGCATTCAGATGAAAGAACGGTACCGGTACTTTTCAAAGGTGGTATAGTACCGATTTCAATTGATTAATACCACGATACTTTATTACTAGCAGTATACTGTACAACCCTACTACACACACATACAGTACATAGAAGAAAGTGTGTTTTTGTTGTTTGTGTCTTGCAGACGCCCAGCAGCTGATCGGTAATCCAGAAGAAGTTTCCCCTCAGTTAGGGGGGAGCTCCACTTTGAAGCAGGAGACTCCACAACCACCCTGCATTAAAAAGGAAGAGGAGGAACTCTGCATCACTCAGGAGGGAGAGTGTCTTCTAGGACGAGAGGAAGCTGATTACACCAAGTTTCCACTGAGTATTCTCTCTGTGAAGACTGAAGATGATGAAGAGAAACCACAAGTAGACAACCTCTTAGCTCCACTATCAGATAGTGAGGCTGAAAACGAGGTTGAAGTAACTTTGAGCAGCGATACAGACTGTGAAGGTGATATGAGGACACACACTGACAACAAAAACTCTGAATGCTCTACAAAGAAGAGAGGTAAAACATGTTTGAGCTGTTCAATTTGTGGTCAAAGTTTTACTAAAAAGAGCAGTTTGACTCTACACAAGAGAACACACACCGGTGAAAAACCATTCTGTTGTTCAGTTTGTGGCAAAAGCTTTCCTCAAAATAGCTCTTTGACTCAACACATGAGAACACACACAGGTGAAAAACCATTTAATTGTTCAGTTTGTGACAAAAGCTTTTCTCAAAGTGGATCATTGACTCAACATATGAGAACACACACAGGTGAAAAACCATTTAATTGTTCAGTTTGTGACAAAAGCTTTTCTCGAAATAGCTTTTTGACTGAACACATGATAACGCACACAGGTGAAAAACCATTTAATTGTTTAGTTTGTGGCAAAAGCTTTTCTCAAAATTGGCGTTTGACTAAACACATGACAACACACACAGGTGAAAAACCATTTAATTGTTCAGTTTGTGACAAAAGCTTTTGCCGAAATAGCTATTTGACTCAACACATGAGAACACACACAGGTGAAAAACCATTTAATTGTTCAGTTTGTGGTAAAAGCCTTTCTCTAAATTGCTATTTGACTCAACACATGAGAACACACACAGGTGAAAAACCATTTAATTGTTCAGTTTGTGGCAAAAGTTTTTCTCAAAATAGGGATTTGACTAAACACATGAGAACACACACAGGTGAAAAACCATTTATTTGTTCAGTTTGTGGCAAAAGCTTTTGTCGAAATAGCCATTTGACTCAACACATGATAACACACACAGGTGAAAAACCATTTAATTGTTCAGTTTGTGGCAACAGCTTTTCTCTAAATGGCTCTTTGACTCAACACATGAGAACACACACAGGTGAAAAACCATTTAACTGTTCAGTTTGTGGCAAAAGCTTTTCTCATAAGAACTCTTTGTGGCGACACATGAGAACACACGCTGGAGGAAAACCATTTAGTTGTTCAGTGTGCTGTAAAAGGTTCTCGCACAATGAAGACGTAGTTAAACACATAAAAACACACAAGGGAAAATAACCAATTAGCTGTTTAGTTTGTGGTATGTTGCTCATATGTGGCGACATCCACCCTACCCAGGACCTCCTCACTGCTTCTTTCACAAATATCTGAGGTATTCCTACACACTTGGATTATTTGGAGCATAATCTTATCCACTCATGACCCCATGTCTTCTCTGTATCTGAAACCTTCCTGGACAGTAAGATAGATGATGCTTCAAGTGCTTGGTTACTCCTTCTTCAGTCCAGGGACCTGGGGCCTCAAGTGTCAAGTTCGTGCACGCTCAAAAACCTGCACTACACCCTTTTTCACGGCAAAGTTGAGATGTATCAAAACTGACGTTGACGCATAAGTGATGCTGGGTAACAGTTCCCACAATGGACCACAATGGAAACAAACCTTTTGGCTTTTTGTGCCATCCATTTGCCTTGTTAAATAATTACATGGATTCAATTCTTTAAGATGTCAATAAACTTCTCAATTAATTAATCCCAAAAAGTGCCAATTTTTACTCCTCAAACTGATTGATGTGCAAATCAGAGACATATGAACAATTAACCCCCACAACCCAACCCCCACCTCCCTCGACATTCGGGCATAACAGGTTCAATCTGGCCCGTGAGATTAGTTTGTTAAGAGTAAAAGTCAGCTGCATTTTGTTATGACCGAAACGGCTGTTCTAAATGTGTCCACTGGATGTCGCAATTTCAATTCTGTTAGGCAAGCAAATAGTTTGTTCCCGGGCGAGTAAGTATACCAAGCAAGAGGTACACAGTCTTTATTAAAGGAATATATATATATATATATATCAATTATATTATTGAATATATAATATCATATTATATAACTATATATAATATACAATATAATGTGTGTGTAACCAACAGGAAATGGGTGTCAGACTATGTGTTTTACTGTAAATGTTGGAGGTGTGTTGAGAGGAGCAGTGCTGTCAGACAAGGGCTAGACAGGCAGGGTTGTCCGGGGGCAAGCAAGGAGTGGAGAACCAGGAAGCACGAGGAAGACAGGGAGGATCCAGGAGCACAAGACACACAGCTTGACTCAGGGACGCACACAAGGAACTGCGAGGTGAGGAAGGACAGGACAATTACGCAGGGAAAACACAGAGATCAGGCTTTGAAAAAGGCAACTAGGGAGCTTGAGACGAGCTTACGGTACGATGTACAGGTCGCTACGTTCTGGCACTGGATCTCTGGTAGCGGTGGTTTAAGTAGGCGTCCCCCTCATCAGTGCAGTGGAAAGCAGCTGGGGTTATGCGCGCGCGAGCGCTCTTGGAGGTGCGCTCAGCGCAGCTCACAGATGATTGCGCACTGGTGTGTGTCCGGGCCGTGACATCCCCTCCTCGGACAATTATTTTACACGGGTAAGTGCGCCTTGTATTTCTTGAATCTCCGGCTCTTAGCTTTGTATGGACTCATTGATCGTTTAGAAACTGAGTTCGGAGAGGAAGTGACGCCAGAAGGATCGCGCCCCAAACAGGAAGTGACGTCGGAAAGCCCGCCCCACACAGGAAGTGACGTCTGAAAGAACGCGCCACAGCCGGCTTCATAATAAAGCGGTTCTGTAACTCGGAGCTATCCATCCATCCATCAATTTTCTACCGCTTGTCCCTTTTGGGGTCACGGGGGGAGCTGGAGCCTATCTCAGCTGCATTCGAGCGGAAGGCGGTGTACACCCTGGATAAGTCGCCACCTCAGCGCAGGGCCAACACAGATAGACAACATTCACACTCACATTCACACACTACGGACCATTTAGTGTTGCCAATCAACCTATCCCCAGGTGCATGTCTTTGGAGGTGGGAGGAAGCCGGAGTACCCGGAGGGAACCCACGCAGTCACGGGGAGAACATGCAAACTTCACACAGAAAGATCTCGAGCCCGGGATTGAACTCAGGACTATTCAGGACCTTCAAATTGTGAGGCACATGCACTCACCCCCGTGCCACCTGTGCCACAGTGCGAGCTCACTTGTTAGCCACGGCTACAGCACCGGCAACAACACACTCTTGTTGTTGTTATGCTCCGCTCGCGGCGGTTTGATGAGGTCATCAAGCGTCGCCTGTAAACCTCTCATGCTGCAGTTGTCAACTCCTGTGTTGTGTGTGGGAGAGGGGAGAGGGGAGGGGCTGCTGACTGGGAGACGCAACTGCTCTGTACTTCTCCCTACGTCCGTGTACCGCTCCTTACAGCGGAGTTTTAAAAAGTCATACATTTTACTTTTTGAAACCGATACCGATAATTTCCAATACTACATTTTAAAGCATTTATCGGCCGATAATATCGGCAGTTCGATATTAACGGCCATCTCTATTTGAAACTGGTTTTGATAAAAAGGAAAAATCCCACATTTCAGGTCAATGTTTGATTTGGTGGGAGTGAAGCTGTTGCTGAGAGAGTTTGCATGCTTTAAATATGTGTCATAAATAGATAAATATTAATAAATAAGTTAATTATGCAGATTTATAAAATATTATTAGAAAATGTGTGATTGTAAAATCTCCTGAGCAAAATGTAAATGGATTGTGTTAATTGTGTTGCAAAGCGGAAGGATTGTTGTGATGTTGCGACCCCACGGACTGTAAACAAGGCAGAACATGCAAGAGGGGAGGGTGCTTGAGCACGTTGTCTTCAGCTCCTCCAAACATTGAAGTGTATTCCATGATTTGTGCAACACTTCAGGCAAGTGATTATTAGAACCTCTTTTTGTTAAAAGCAGCCAACGAGGTATTGTATTTTTGTCATTTAATTTCTTTCTGAGTGTTTATTGATGTGAAATCAAAGTCTGATGTACTGTATTGTACTGTATTTTGTAAGTTCTCACGGCGTGTTGGCGTGGATGGTGTGTACAGCAAGAAGGAGTCAATAAACGCCCGTTTTACAAAAAATAACTTTCCTGTGTTGCCGTGTATCGAACGGAGCTCCACTAACTGTCTGGTGTTTTACAGGATTCATGGAAGTTTATTGTCATAGCAGCACACGATACACATGAGATGGCACACAATTTAGTAGCACGTGAACAATAGGATTGGTCCTGGTGGAGATCTACACTCTTAGTGCTTTTCTTCTTTATTCAGAGTAATCATTTGACTTTATAAAGGTTTTTAACTAAAACAACTAAGTAAGTTGAAAAATATTTCTGTTTCTTGAAGTATTTAAAATGTATGATTTTTTTTTCTTCAATGTTTGCCCTTTTTCTGTCATGAACAACAGCCATGGAAAAAGTCTGTGCACGTGCTTGTATATATATATTTTTTATTTTCAAACTGTAGTTGTCCATTATTTGATGTTAGATACTTTTGCCAACCATTGTTTTAAAACGAGATTAAAATGCCTTTATTTTGAAAAACCACTGCTGTGGAGTAGGAAACGGAAGTGGCGGGCTTCTAGCGCATGCGCAAATTTACTTGAAGCCAAGCAAAAAGACGAAGACCGCATGCTATGGTTGTTCGGAGATTCTTCGAATTCACGATCTTAAAGTCATATGATTCACAGCAAATATAGCAACAAATATCTCAATTGGTATTTTCCAAAGCCACGAAACGTGCATTGAGTTTGGAGCGATATCTGAAGTGAAGATTGAAGACGTGATAGAAGATGGACGACTACTGCTATGCTAAGATGGCGACGTCCGCTAAAAGAGAACATGAAAGAGAATCAGCGCCACCAACTTCCAGCAAATCACCAACGGAGATAAAGACGAAAGATGAAGGTGAGTGACTTGAAGTTTTGTCATTTGAAAACTATTTCAAGCCCTTAAAGTCTAAATGAGCCGACCTTGTTGAAGAATGTAAAGAAAGAGCCGCCATGATTGTTAGCTTGAAGAAGGCAGTGGAGTTCACATCAGAGGAGATGAAAGAATGCAAAAGTCAAATGAAGAAAGTGGAAGAGCAAAACAAGCGCTTGTGTAAAGAAAATAATGATGTGAAAGAAGAGATGTTGGGGAAGAGTAAGAGATGTGAAGAGAAGACTGGACCACATGTCTACATCAACGTGCAGAGGATTGGAGGTCATAAAGAACAAGAAAATACAAAATGTATGCTTTGTTCAAACACTAATGGTCAAATAAGATAGCTGGTAGTGTTTTTGTTGTACTGTAAAGTTCAAATTTGAATGACAATAAAAATAAGTCTAAAGTCTAAGTTACAAACATCTGAGCCTCTTTAAATATTTATTTATTTCTAGTTCTTATCTTCTAGTTTTTCTAAAAAAGTTGTATTGAATTCCTTTGGTGGTGGTATGGTATGATATGTTTTAATAACAGATAGTTTATGTTAAAAATGTTATGTTAAAAATGTGCCTGAAATTAAACAAAGCCCGAATTCGAAAAGACAACTTTCACCAGGGTGTGACACGAATATTCAAGAAACGGAATTCAGAAAAATTTAAACAGGAAACCTGAATTGGATTAGTTTTTCATATTGCTATAGTCATTTTAATTTATTGTTACTATGATTTTTATTTTCATTATTATTTATTTGTTACTAATGTATATCTGGTTGTTCTTTTAGGTTATATTTAAAATTTAGTTTTGGTGCTACAGTTTTTACGTTTTCAAATTAATAAATAATTTAGTTATTTATCGTGATTCCAAAATAATTGTGATTATTATGTTTTGCCATAATTGTCCAGCCCTAGACGAGGTATTGGAAAGGACTTCATGATAAACTATGTATCACGGTACTTGAGTCACGATACAATAGTCTATTGTAATATTGTGACATGGAGTTTTACTGCCATTTTTACAAACTCAAACTACTTAAAATTAATGTTGTATAAATGTATACTTGATGATAGTTATTATTTATTGGACAAACTGTGTCAAAAACAAAGTAAATAAAATGATCATTGCAGTTGTACAGAAAGTGGATCACATTTCTTGCATTTAATATCTAAAAAAGTTATCTACTTCTTAACTACAGACTTCTTTCAGATAGATATGATCTTTTTTAGTTTTGTGATGTATTTCAATATTGACTTTTCCCCACTGTTAGTTTGTAGTATCCTAATGTCCATCGCAGCAGATGTTTTCTACTTTCTGTGATTCTAGCTGAACTTTTCTGAGTCTATGACAAGTCATGTAAACATTGATCCATCATTCTGGCAAGGCACTAAATGAATGGCCATGAAACACTACACACTAGGGTTGTCCCCATACCAATAATTTAGTACCGGTACTAAATGTATAGATACTTTTCCAAATAAAAGGAACTATGGAAAATGCCAATATTGGCTTTATTTTAACAGAACATCTTACACTACATTAAACACTCACAGTCAAATAACAATTTTACAAGGTTAAAATATAAATTAAAAGGCATCAAACACTTTTGGCTTTTCTTGTTGCACTCAAAGAACAATTTACAATTTTCCATATTACATATAGTCTGCTATAATCAAGGATTAGATTAGAAAAGAACATAAAGTTTTACTGACATTATATAAAGTTATTCTAAATTTATGGTTGCCACTCCTGGTCTGTGCTGTAAGAAAAATACAATTATTAATGAAGTACTAAAATCAGAACAATGAATACATGTACACAGATAAGCCATGTAGCAGGTAAAACACATTTATTAAAGACAAAACACAAATGGTAGGAATTTGTTACAAAATGTAGTCATTTCACTTGCATTAGTTGACTGCTAATTGGGCAGTTTTAACTGTGCTAATATTTGGCATCAAGCCAAGCAGCTGTGTGCGCGTCTACGTAGCTATAAGTGCACTTTTGTGCATGATGTCACTAAGATGACATTTCAAAACAACACTAAATTAAAGTGCACTTTTTGTACAGAACGCCACTACAATAGTTTAAAACAAATAAAGCGCACTTTTGTGCATGATGACACACAAGATATTTCAATAAGTGTCACATACAAATGAGCTGCAGGGTGAGGGTGAGGGGCCACGAAGGCCAGTCGCTGCTCCGTCCATTGCCCCAAGGGAAATAAGCAGTGTGTGTGTGTGTGTGTGTGTGTGTGTGTGTGTGTGTGTGTGTGTGTGTGTGTGTGTGTGTGTGTGTGTGTGTGTGTGTGTGTGTGTGTGTGTACACACACACACACACCCATTTATGGGTTAAATAGATTCTCCGCGGGTCGCCACCTTGTCGTGGTGGAGAGCCTTGTGTGTTCCAATGAACCTAAGAGCGATGCCATCGGGAGCCTCGGCTCCTGGTAGGTTCAACCATGGTGGTAAGGTCGAGGGGGAGGTTCCAGACGAAGCGCGATCCAAAAACCTCAACGGCGGAGCTGGCGGAGGATGACGCGTCGCCCCCCGGCAGTGAAGGCGGATGAAGGCTAAGGGTGCCTCACTGCCTACTGGGTGCACCGTGTGTGTTTGGCTACGGAAGTAAACACCTAACGACACATCTGTTGTGAAGACCCGCATCAGGCAGCCATCAACAGACCGGTGTGCTGGCAGTCTTCTGCAACTCCTTTCTGCAGAAGGTCGTCATGAGCTCTTCATGCCACTGGAAGACGTAGGGGGGAGCCAAGGTAGTGAGGGTAGTGACTGCGCACCACTTCCTTCACTCTAATCCACTCCTCGCGCAGGCCTGCTCCAAACACTCCCACCCCCTTTCCCACCCCATCCCCTCCCCTCCAAGTCCTGCGGCGATGGAGAAGGGTGGCAGATACAGGTCAGGATGTGACTGGGAGTATCTAGCCCAACTCTGCACGCAGGCGGCGTGGGATAGACGGTCGCTGAGGTAGGGGACGGAACAGCGTGTCTCTTCGGCAGCTCCCCACGTGACTGAGCAGCCCCACCCTGCCACCCTGAGATGGGAAGGGCCTAGAAAATGTGGCCAAAAAATGGTCTGTTCCTCCACTCCCGGGCAGCCTACCGCAGCTGCCGGGTCATCCCCCCATGCGGTCGAAAACACAAGAATAAAACCCGACTGACACTCACACTAGCGACTTGGAATGTCCGTACGCTTTTGGATGTGCGTGATGATTCATCTCGTCCCCGCAGAAGAACAGCGTTGGTGGCGCACGAACTGAAGAGGTATAACATCGACATTGCGGCCCTTAGCGAGACCCGGTTCCATGGAGAGGACTCCATAGCCGAGGTGAGAGAAGGATACACTTTCTACTGGAAAGGGCTTCCGGAAGGCTCCCGCCGCCTCCATGGTGTAGGCTTCGCTGTGCGGACCTCCCTACTTCAGAAGCTTCCCGAATCTCCAGTTGGCATTTCTGAGAGGTTGATGACCTGGAGGATTCCCCTCACCAATAACCGTTACTGCACCCTCATCAGCGCCTATACCCCAACACTGATTGCCGACCCTCAATGTAAGGAAGACTTCTATGCCTCCCTGCACTCCGCCATCAGCAAAACACCACTCACTGACAAGCTCATCCTTCTAGGGGATTTTAACGCAAGAGTTGGCTCGGACAGTGTACTGTGGAGGGAAGTGATGGGTCGGCATGGTGTTGGTAAGCTCAACAACAATGGCCTCCGTCTTCTCACTCTATGTTCTGAGCATCAACTGGTCATCACAAACACCTTGTTCCAACTGAAGAACAAGTACAAAACATCCTGGCAACACCCTCGCTCTAAACACTGGCATCTCCTAGATTACATCATCACCCGCCACGCGGACAGGAAGGAGGTGCGCATCACTAGGGCCATGCGTGGAGCTGACTGTTGGACTGACCACCGCCTGATCAGAACAAAGATTGACTTAGAAATACGTCCTCAACAGAGAAAAACACCATCTTCCAAGAGGCTCAACTGCGATGCACTGAAGTCCACGCACTCCGTCAACCAGCTCAGGAAAAAGGTAGCAGATCAGCTGTTCAAGATTCCTGAAGTACCACCAGATCTGGACACTGGACTTACCTGGAGCACCCTACGCACTGCCCTCCACCAGGCGGCCGTGGAGTCTATAGGGTACACCAGAAGGCGACATCAAGACTGGTTTGACAATAGTGCTTCAGGCAAAACACAAGGCCCTTGCAGCTCACCTATCAAACCCTCAATCCACCGTCCTGAAGGCTCAGTTCATCCGCCTCAGAAGTGAAACCCAGCGCACCCTCAGAGCCATGGAGAACGACTGGTGGACCCAGAAGGCCCGCGAAATACAACACCACGCAGACACCAACAACTCTCATGCCTTCTACGACTCCATCAAGTCCATCTATGGCCCACAGAGGAAGAACATCACCCCAGTTAGATCAGCTGACGGCACCACTCTCTACAAGGACAAACAACAGATCCTGTACAGATGGGCTGAGCACTTCAGGGTACTGCTGAGCACCACAAACCCTGTACAGACAGACATACTCTCTGACCTCCCATGCCTGCCCCCTGTAGACTCACTGGACTCCTCTCCCAGCTTCTCAGAAGTACTCAAGGCCATCAAGGGTCTAAAAAACAAGAGCCCAGGCCTTGACGAGATCCCAGGAGACATCTTGAAGCACGGTGGATATCTCCTGCACCGCAGAATGCACCAGCTGATCACTGCCATCTGGTCGTCTGAAGTCATCCCGCAAGATTGGAAGGATGCAAACATCATAACGATCTATAAACGCAAAGGCGACAAAGCAGACTGCGGCAACAGCAGAGGTATCTCCCTACTATCCGCAGCTGGGAAGGTGCTAGCAAGGATCATGTTACATCGAGTAGCAACTCATGTAACCGAAAACATCCTGCCCGAATCTCAATGCAGCTTTAGACGTGATCGGAGCACCGCAGACATGATCTTTGTTGCCAGACAGGTACAGGAAAAATGCAGAGAACATCGCAAAGACCTGTACATGGCATTCATTGACCTGTCCAAGGCCTTCGATACAGTAAACCGGGACTTGCTGTGGGAAGTACTTGGAAAACTAGGTGTACCAGCAAAGTTTTGCAACCTACTGCGACAGCTACATGATGGCATGCAGGCCTGTGTGAGCAACGGCGGCCAACAATCCCCATTTTTCAGTGTGAATGTGGGGGTCAAGCAAGGGTGTGTCCTCGCCCCAACAATATTCAACATGTTCATTTCCACTGTCACCCTCCTGTCCCATAAACACCTGGACCCCACAGATGGGATTCAGATACAATACCGGCTAGATGGTAACCTTTTTAACATCCGTCGCCTCCAAGCCCCCACTAAACTCACAACCCAGCATATTCTGGAACTACAGTATGCAGATGACTGCGCTGTACTTGCACACTCACCAGAGTCTCTCCAGCGCGCAGTGAATGTGGTAGCCTCCATCTACAGTGCCGTTGGTCTTCAGATAAACACCAAGAAAACACAAATACTCGTGCAGGAGTTTACTCCTCAGCCAAACACGCCGATCTTCACCCTTGACGGGCACCCATTAGCCACCGTCCCCCATTTTACCTACCTCGGTAGCACCCTGTCGCCATCCTGCACCATTGACGACGACCTCCAGGCCCGTATTGGCCTGGCCTCTGCTGCCTTTGGAAGGCTACGGTCCAGGGTTTTTGTTGAACAGGAATCTAACCATCTCCACCAAGACAGCCGTGTATAAGGCAGTCTGCCTCGCCACGCTGCTCTATAGTTCTGAAACCTGGACACCCTACCAGAGGCACATCCAGAGTCTCGAGGCCTTCCACATCCGCTGCCTCCAAAGGATCCTAGGTCTGACCTGGGAAGACAGGGTGCCCTACACTGAAATTTATGACCGGACCAACACACCCAGCATCACAGCACTCCTTGGCCAAAAACACCTAAGATGGGTCGGACATGTGATCCGTATGCCAGCCCACCGTCTACCCCGTCAGATATTGTATGGCCAGCTTTCAGTCGGTCAAAGGTCTGCCGGGGGCCAGAAAAAACGGTACAAGGACCACATTAAAACTCTCCTGAAAAAGTGTGACATCAAACCACCAGCACTCGACGGCCTCGTCCTTCCGACCAAAGAGCGGAGCTTTATGGACCCAGTGTTATCCCCGACACAACATGGGCCCTGGAGGTAGTCACCGCCACACAGCAGCATTCAGATGAAAGAACGGTACCGGTACTTTTCAAAGGTGGTATAGTACCGATTTCAATTGATTAGTACCACAATACTTTATTAGTAGCAGTATACTGTACAACCCTACTACACACACATACAGTACATAGAAGAAAGTGTGTTTTTGTTGTTTGTCTTGCAGACGTTCAGCAGCTGATCGGTAATCCAGAAGAAGTTTCCTCTCAGTTAGGGGGGAGCTCCACTTTGAAGCAGGAGACTCCACAACCACCCTGCATTAAAAAGGAAGAGGAGGAACTCTGCATCACTCAGGAGGGAGAGTGTCTTCTAGGACGAGAGGAAGCTGATTACACCAAGTTTCCACTGAGTATTCTCTCTGTGAAGACTGAAGATGATGAAGAGAAACCACAATTAGACAACCTCTTAGCTCCACTATCAGATAGTGAGGCTGAAGACGAGGTTGAAGAACCTTTGAGCAGCGATAAAGACTGTGAAGGTGATATGAGGACTCACACTGACAACAAACACTCTGAATGCTCTACAAAGAAGAGAGGTAAAACATGTTTGAGCTTCTCAGTTTGTGCTGAAAGTTTTACTAAAAAGAGCCGTTTGACTCAACACATGAGAACACACACAGGACAAAAAACATTTAAGTGTTCAGTTTGTGGCAAAAGCTTTTCTCGAAATTATGGTTTGACTGAACACATGAGAACACACACAGGTGAAAAACCATTTAATTGTTCAGTTTGTGGCATAGGTTTTTCTCGAAATAGCGATTTGACTCAACACATGAAAACACACACAGGAGAAAAACCATTTAAGTGTTCAGTTTGTGGCAACAGCTTTTCTCAAAATAGCAATTTGACTCAACACATGAGAACACACACAGGTGAAAAACCCTATAGTTGTTCAGTTTGTGGCAACAGTTTTTCTCAAAATAGCCATTTGACTCAACACATGAGAATACACACAGGAGAAAGACCATTTAATTGTTCAGTTTGTGGCAAAAGCTTTTCTCAAAATAGCTGTTTGACTCAACACATGAGAACACACACTGCTGAAAAACCATTTAATTGTTCAGTTTGTGGCAAAAGCTTTTCTGTTAAGTGCAGTTTAATTAAACACATGAAAACACACAGAGATGAAAAACGATATAAGTGTTAAGTTTGTGGCAAAGAATTTCTGTTAAGAGAATATTGACTTGACACATGAGAACACACTGGACTAAGACCATTTAATTGTTCAGTTTGTGGTAAAAACTTTCAACAAACAGCTCTTTGTGTCGACACATGAGAACACACAGGTGAAAAACCATTTAGTTGTTCAGTGTGCTGTAAAAGGTTCCCTCTTAAAGCAGATGCAGTAAAACACACAAGAACACACAAGAGAAAATAACCAATTAGCTGTTTAGTTTGTGGTATGTTGCTCATATGTGGTGACATCCACCCTACCCAGGACCTCCTCACTGCTTCTTTCACAAATATCTGAGGTATTCATACAAACTTGGATTATTTGGAGAATAATCGTATCTACTCATGACCCCATGTCTTCTCTGTATCCGAAACCTTCCTGAACAGTAAGATAGATGATGCTTCAAGTGCTTGGTTACTCCTTCTTCAGTCCAGGGACCTGGGGCCTCATGTGTCAAGTTTGTGCACGCTCAAAAACCTGCACTACACCCTTTTTCACTGCAAAGTTGAGATGTATCAAAACTGACGTTGTGATCCTGGGTAACTGTTTGCATAACCAAGTGCCAACTTTTACTCCTCAGACTGATTGATGTGCAAATCAGAGACATATGAACAATTAACCCCCAACACCCACAATCCAACCCCCACCTCCCTCGACATTTGGGCATAACAGGTTCAATCTGGCCCGTGAGATGAGTTTGCAAAGTGTAAAATTCAGCTGCATTTTTAATGAAAGAAACTGCTGTTCTAAATGTGTCCACTGGATGTCGCAATAGCAATTATGTTAGGCAAGCAAATAGCATAGCAAGTATACCAAGCAAGAGGTAGACGGTAAAGCGGGGCTGTGACTCCTCCCCCTCCACCCAACGTAAAACAGGAGTAAAATAAGCACTCAGTAACCCCACTCAAAATGCAGCATGAGACACTGCACACTGATATAGTTCTGTGAAAATGATTGTCTTCTGTGCAAATGTAAAGAAAGTGAACAGTGTGTGATTTACTGCAATACTGTCAGTCTTTTAATACCTGGGATTTATATAGCGCTTTTCTAAGTACCCAAAGTTGCTTTTACATGTAGAACCCATCATTCATTCACACCTGGTGGTGGTAAGCTACTTTCATAGCCACAGCTGCCCTGGGGTAGACTGACGGAAGCGTGGCTACAAATTGCGCCAACGGCCCCTCCGACCACCACCTATCATTCATCATTCAATTCACCGGTGTGAGTGGCACCTGGGGCAAGGGTGAAGTGTCCTGCCCAAGGACACAACGGCAGCGATTTTTTGGATGGTAAGAGGCAGGGAGCGAACTTGCAACCCTCAGGTTTCTGGCACGGTTGCTCTACCCACTACACCATGCCGCCCCATGCTTTTAACTTTTTATTTGTGCTTTGTTGAAATTGTTCACACATTGCACAGCCTTTATTTTTCTATCAATACACATTATGTCTAGAAGACAGGAAGTAACTCAACACTCTTGAATAGTTTCTACCTCAGTTTGTATGGTTTGTTGAGTTAGCACAGGATTAATATGTGGAAATGACAAATGAGGTAGTTGATACATAGAATAGTTTTTATTCATGCTTTATTTTGTTTTTTGTTCAATCCTAGATGGGTTGTGAGTTAAAGTTTAATAGAAACACTGAGATTAAGTTTGAGTTCATTGTGTTTTTTAAGGTGATTTTGAAAATACACCATTTTTTTATCTCTAAATGTTTAACTGACTTGAAGTGTTTTGTCAAGAGGATTATTTGTGATATGTACATTTTCAGGATGTGCTTGTTCTATTTTTGGCCAAAGTAAAATAAAGAAAACAATCTGAAGTTGTCGTATTTTTAAGTTATCATGCCATGATTTTACCCGTCCCGCCCACGTGGAAATAGATTTTCCTCCATGTGGCCCCTGAGCTAAAATGAGTTTGACACCCCTGCTGTAATGTGACTCATGTGAGCAGGTTACTGTATAAACACATTTTGTTATAAGTTATAAAAATGTGTTCAGTTCTCAGAGACACATCAATGTCAGGCTGACAATCGCTCTTCCGCTTTCTCCAAACACGAGAACAAAGCAGCTCCTACTGACTTGTGATTGGTCAGACCGTGCCCATCTTAATCACATGGCTAATTTCAATATAATAAATTGTGATGTAACACAATTAAATATCTTATATGCTCAGACAGTAATGTGTTTATATAAGTTTAGATTGTGTTATGATGTTTGTAATGGGGAAAGACGTTAATGTGTCTTGTTTTCATGTTTGCATTTAAGATAGTTGACATTTAGCATGATAGCTGTTAACTGGCGATTAGTGATGTTAAGTGCCTAAGATGGTAGTTATTGATTAGCAGTGTGATGAGGGCTTTCTGCTGGTGAGTGATTAGCACTACAGTTAGAGCCACCTATCGCTAGGTAGAAATGAGCAGTTTCACCAACATTTTTATGTGAAACCATATTACTAACTGTCTGGTGTTTTACAGGATTCATGGAAGTTTATTGTCATAGCAGCACACGATACACATGAGATGGCACACAATTTAGTAGCACGTGAACAATAGGATTGGTCCTGGTGGAGATCTACACTCTTCGTGCTTTTCTTCTTTATTCAGAGTAATCATTTGACTTTCTAAAGGTTTTTAACTAAAACAACTCAGTGGATTGAAAAATATTTCTGGGTTTCTTGTAGTATTTAAAATGTAGGATTTTTTTTCTTTAATGTTTGCCCTTTTTCTGGTTTGAACAACAGCCATGGAAAAAGTCTGTGCACGTGCATATTTTTTATTTTCAAAGAGTTGTTGTCCATTATTTGATGCTAGATACTTTTGCTAACAATTGTTTTAAAACAAGAATACAATGCCTTTATTCTGAAAAACAACTGCTGTGGAGTAGGAAACGGAAGTTGCTGGCTTCTAGCGCATGCGCAAATGTACGTGAAGCCAAGCAAAAAGAGAAGACCGCATGCTATGGTTGTTCGGAGATTCTTCGAATTCACGATCTTAAAGTCATATGATTCACAGCAAATATAGCAACAAATATCTCAATTGGTATTTTCCAAAGCCACGAAACGTGCATTGAGTTTGGAGCGATATCTGAAGTGAAGATTGAAGACGTGATAGAAGATGGACGACTACTGCTATGCTAAGATGGCGACGTCCGCTAAAAGAGAACATGAAAGAGAATCAGCGCCACCAACTTCCAGCAAATCACCAACGGAGATAAAGACGAAAGATGAAGGTGAGTGACTTGAAGTTTTGTCATTTGAAAGCTATTCCAAGCCCTTAAAGTCTAAATGAGCCGACCTTGTTGAAGAATGTAAAGAAAGAGCCGCCATGATTGTTAGCTTGAAGAAGGCAGTGGAGTTCACATCAGAGGAGATGAAAGAATGCAAAAGTCAAATGAAGAAAGTGGAAGAGCAAAACAAGCGCTTGTGTAAAGAAAATAATGATGTGAAAGAAGAGATGTTGGGGAAGAGTAAGAGATGTGAAGAGAAGACTGGACCACATGTCTACATCAACGTGCAGAGGATTGGAGGTCATAAAGAACAAGAAAATAACAAATGTATGCTTTGTTCAAACACTAATGGTCAAATAAGATAGCTGGTAGTGTTTTTGTTGTACTGTAAAGTTCAAATTTGAATGCCAATAAAAATAAGTCTAAGTCTAAGTTACAAACATCTGAGCCTCTTTAAATATTTGTATTTATTTCTACTTCTTATCTTCTTGTTTTTTCTAAAAAAGTTGTATTGAATTCCTTTGGTGGTGGTATGGTATGATATGTTTTAATAACAGATAGTTTATGTTAAAAATGTGCCTGAAATTAAACAAAGTCCCAAATTCGAAAAGACAACTTTCACCAGGGTGTGACACGAATATTCAAGAAAAGGAATTCAGAAAAATTTAAACAGGAAACCTGAATTAGATTAGTTTTTCATATTGCTATAGTCATTTCAATTTATTGTTACTATGATTTTTATTTTCATTATTATTTATTTGTCACTAATGTATATCTGGTTGTTCTTTTAGATTATATTTAAAATTGAGTTTTGGTGCTACTGTTTTTACGTTTTCAAATTAATAAATAATTTAGTTATTTATCGTGATTCCAAAATCCCTCAAAATAATTGTGATTATTATGTTTTGCCATAATTGTCCAGCCCTAGACGAGGTATTGGAAAGGACTTCATGATAAACTATGTATCACAGTACTTGAGTCACGATACAGTAGTCTATTGTAATATTGTGACATGGAGTTTTACTGCCATTTTGACAAAGTCACTGAAAAATGTTAAAAAAAAAACTACTTAAAATAAGTTATTATTTATTGGACAAACTGTGTCAAAAACAAAGTAAATAAAATGATCATTGCAGTTGTACAGAAAGTGGATCCAATTTCTTGCATTCAATATCTAAAAAAGTCCTCTACTTCTTAACTACAGACTTCTTTCAGATAGATATTATCTTTTTTAGTTTTGCGATGTATTTCAATATTGACTTTTCCCCCACTGTTAGTTTGTAGTATCCTAATGTCCATCGCAGCAGATGTTTATCACTTTCTGTGATTTTAGCTGAACTTTTCTGAGTCTATGACAAGTCATGTAAACATTGATCCATCATTCTGGCAAGGCACTAAATGAATGGCCATGAAACACTACACACTAGGGTTGTCCCCATACCAATAATTTAGTACCGGTACTAAATGTATAGATACTTTTCTAAATAAAAGGAACTACGAAAAATGTCAATATTGGCTTTATTTTAACAGAACATCTTACACTACATTAAACACTCCCAGTCAAAGAACAATTTTACAAGGTTAAAATATAAATTAAAAGGCATTAAACACATTGGGCTTTTCTTGTTGCATCCACAGAACAATTTACAATTTTCCATATTACATATAGTCTGCTATAATCAAGGATTAGATTAGAATAGAACAGAAAGTTTTACTGACATTACAGTATATAAAGTTATTCTTAATTTATCGTTGCCAGTCCTGGTCTGTGCTTTAAGAAAAATACAATTATTAATGAAGTACTAAAAACAAAACTATGAATACATGTACACAGATAAGCCATTTAGCAGGTAAAACACATTTATTAAAGACATAACACAAATGGTAGGAATTTGTTACAAAATGTAGTCATTTCACTTGCATTAGTTGACTGCTAATTGGGCAGTTTTAACTGTGCTAATATTTGGCATCAAGCCAAGCAGCTGTGTGCGCGTCTACGTATCTACTAACCCCAAAAGCAGTGAAGTTGGCACGATGTGTAAATGGTAAATAAAAAGAGAATACAATGATTTGCAAATCCCTTTCGATCTATATTCAACTGAATAGACTGCAAAGACAAGATATTTAACCTTCAAACTGGAAAACTTTGTTATTTTTTGCAAATATTAGCTCATTTGGAATTTGATGCCTGCAACATGTTTCAAAAAAGTTGGCACAAGTGGCAAAAAATATCCCACAGTTGAACAGGCAAATTGGGAACAGGTGGGTGCCATGATTGGGTATAAAAGCAGCTTCCATGAAATGCTCAGTCATTCACAAACAAGGATGGGGGGAGGGTCACCACTTTGACAACAAATATGTGAGCAAATTGTCCAACAGATGGCTGCTGGTTAGCGCCTTGCATGGCAGCTCCCGCCATCAGTGTGTGAATGTGTGTGTGATACAACGTAAACCGTTGGCCGACCAAAAAGTAACCACACAACACTATACCGACTATACGGTATAATGTTCTGTGGTTACTTTTTGGTTGGCCAAGCAGACGTGACGACAGGCTGTCCTCACTCAGGTCCGCACGGACCTGGAGGGGGCGTGCCTTAAGTCCGGCTGGAAATCGGGTGAAATTGGGGAGAATGGTTGTCCCGGCGAGAGGCACTGAAATTCGGGAGGGTTGGCAAGTATGAGATATTCTTACTTCTTTTCTTTTGTGAAGCACAAAGAAAACAACATTTTAGTTAAATGTAAGTTGTGTCTTGGATCAAAGATCCCGTCTACTGCCCAAAACAACAATTCAAATCTGCCTGGTTAGGCTTTGTGTATGTCAGGTGTGCCTTCCTTAGGTGAAGCCAGGTTTACAGCTATATTGTTGATTGATTGATTGATTGATTGAAACTTTTAGTGGTAGATTTCACAGTACAGTACATATTCCATACAATTGACCACTAAATGGTAACACCCCAATAAGTTTTTCAACTTAAATTGATTCATGATACAGATATACACTATCAAATATATACTATCATCATAATAGAGTCATCACACAAGATAATCATCAGAGTACATACATTGAATTATTTACAATGTGGGATATGGAGGGGGTGGGGGATAGGTTTGGTGCCCACTGCTCCCCTCACCTCCCAGGGGGTGATCAAGGGGATGGGTCAAATGCAGAGGACAAATTTCACCACACCTAGTGTGTGTGACAATCATTGGTACTTTAACTTTAACTTTAAGTAGTGGACACAGAGAGAGAGACCAAGGGCCGTACTTATCAAGCTTCTTAGAATGACTCCTAAGAAGTCTGCTAAGAGTTGACTTAAGAGTAAATAAATTATTCGCTGAAAGCTGCACTTAAAAGTTAGTTATCAAGCGTCTTACTCACACTTTCAGCGAAGTGTAGGACTGAATCTTAAGTGTCACACTTAGAGCTGAATTACGACATTACTATGTGCCGTAAACGCAATTTTAGGTGACGTCATTTCTGTGTCCATAGAAATGACCAATCACGGAAGGGAATCCGTTGTCTAAGAATAAAGAAATATCTTGGAAATATTTAAGTGGACAATGGGAGTGTATATTTTGACAAACTACAAAATAATACAAAACAAACTAGTCCCCGCCGGCACTCACGCTACCGCTCCCTCTCTTCTATCGCCCACACACTCACTGACGTCACTCACCTCACGGCCACACACATACGCTACTGTCATAACATTTTCTTTCCAATTCATTAATTAGGCAACTAATTTGAAACTGGTGTGGGTGGCTCTATATATACTAGCCCACTGCAGACACATGCAGAAATCAACAAGGAATCGAAAAGTATTAAATCTGTGACAAAAATAATATCCGCTCTGTCTAAACGATACCGTTTGATCAGCTGCTCGTCATCAAAAAAAACAAAACATTGTTCCGTTCCCTGAATGTTCGCGCACGTCTCTCTCGCCTCAGTGCCATCCCCTGCTGGCAACTCCTAACCACTTAAGACACCTCTGAAGGTCTCTTAAATATCGTGGAGAGTAGGAGTGATTCTTAGACTTAAGAACGTTGATAAAAAGCTTTTATTCTTAAGTTTGAGAGTAGGACTAAATTTCGCAAATTCTCAGGACTTAAAGGGAAACTTCGGTTTTTTTCAACCTGGGCCCTGTTTTCATAATTTTTTCTGTATATGTGAGTGCTGGATAAAACATTTTTTGAGGTCGCGCCAGTATTGAGCAGGGCAGGCAGCCTCCAGCCCAGCTAACGCTCGTACACAGGGCAACTGGCTCTCGTCAAAATTCGGCCTATAAACATGCATTTTTTTCACACTGACAGGCTCAGATAGTTACAATGAGTGTCCGACAACATACTAGAAAGGAGAAATTAACGTATGTCTCTACCTTTAGCTGGAGATCGCTGTTTGTTGTGAGCTGTGTCCAAATCTCACCACGCTACAAATCTCGTTCCGAAATCTCGTGATAACTCGCGACAAAACACCGGTGGAAAAACAGTTACCTGACTGAGGTGAAGAGAGATGACTGAAGTGATTTTCTGTTGGATTACCGAAGACTGTTATTTTAGTTTTATAGAAAAGTTTGTTTGTTTGTCTGTCATGGCTGAATTTTTGCCTGATGTGGACGACGTGGATGAAATTGCATTTGATTTTGATGGCCGGCCGTATCTATTTGAGCCGGAGTACACAGATGAAGAGCTTCAAGAAATTGAAGAACGGACGAGGAGAGACGGAGTTGGGCAACAGGCAGAGGGCACGGAACCAGCTGCTGCAAGGCTGCGAAACACTGGAAACTGGTGGTGTTCCTGTGGGTGCTGTATATATTGTTTATATATTGGATGTAGTGTTTTGAGAATGCTGGATTGTGAAAAAGACCACTGCTCATCCGTAAACTAAATGCTTATAAGCGGTGCTGTAGCTGAATTTACAAACTAAGAAAAACATCAAAACAGCGATCACACATTCAACTCATTGATAAAGTATATGCACAGTGTTTGAAATTACAAACTAGGTCAATTATAGATGCTGTCAGCTACGTATGAGCATCCTTTGTCTGATTTTTACACTAGTTGAAAGTTTACACATGCTATTTGCTAGTAAAGGTGCTAATACAGTGCTTATATTTGCTACTATCATTCGTGTATACTGATATCACATCAACACAACATATTAGCTAATAACGTAACATTACCTGCACTCTGCATGCAGCTGGTGTCTCCCATCTTGGGACTGCACTTTTCTTTAGGTAAAGGTGCTTCGGATTTGGTCTCTTCTTTGACTGGCAGTAGTCATCCCGATCAAAGTGATCACTGCAGACCCTGTGGTCGGCACGGCGCAGTACATCAACAGGAGTGTCGGCATCCATTTGTAGCACAGCTAGCCATAACTTCAGTGTGTCCGTGTTGAAGTAAGGTAGTCTATGAAAGCTGCGCGAAGAGTAGCGCAACATTTTGTTGCCACAGTTTGGAAATGCGCACTCACGAACCATTGTTTTACTTTTATCCTTTTCTATAAAACTAAACTAACAGTCTTCGGTAACTTAGTCCAATACAAAATCACTTCGGTCGTCTCTCTTCACCTCAGTCAGGTAACTGTTTTTCCACCGGTGTTTTGTCGCGAGTTATCGCGAGATTTCGGAACGAGATTTGTAGCGTGGTGAGATTTGGACACAGCTCACAACAAACAGCGATCTCCAGCTAAAGGTAGAGACATACGTTAATTTCTCCTTTCTAGTATGTTGTCGGACACTCATTGTAACTATCTGAGCCTGTCAGTGTGAAAAAAATGCATGTTTATAGGCCGAATTTTGACGAGAGCCAGTTGCCCTGTGTACGAGCGTTAGCTGGGCTGGAGGCTGCCTGCCCTGCTCAATACTGGCGCGACCTCAAAAAATGTTTTATCCAGCACTCACATATACAGAAAAAATTATGAAAACAGGGCCCAGGTTGAAAAAAACCGAAGTGTCCCAAATGGCACTCTAAGAAGCTTGATAGGGACGGCCCCAGAAAGTATAAGAAAAAGTGTCTACATTTGATTATTTACAATCCGAAGAGGTATTATGTGGAAGGGAGGGTGTTAGTTTAGGGTTGAAGTTGCCTGGAGGTGTTGTTTTAGTGCGGTTTTGAAGGAGGATAGAGATGCCCTTTATTTTACACCTGTTGGGAGTGCATTCCATATTGATGTGGCATAGAAAGAGAATGAGTTAAGACCTTTGTTAGTTCGGAATCTGGGTTTAACGTGGTTAGTGTTAGTGTTATTGCTGTTTGTTACTTATGTATGTTATGTTGCAGCTATTTAAAATAGTTGTGTCAATTTGTTCTGGCCTGAAATACATTGGCGCTTTGAAACATATCTTTGTCTTTGTGTGTTGTATGTAGACCACATTGTTTGTGTGTTGTATGTAGACCACATTGTTTGTGTGTTGTATGTAGAGCACATTGTTTGTGTGTTGTATGTAGACCACATTGTTTGTGTGTTGTATGTAGACCACATTGTTTGTGTGTTGTATGTAGAGCACATTGTTTGTGTGTTGTATGTAGACCACATTGTTTGTGTGTTGTATGTAGACCACATTGTTTGTGTGTTGTATGTAGACCACATTGTTTGTGTGTTGTATGTAGAGCACATTGTTTGTGTGTTGTATGTAGAGCACATTGTTTGTGTGTTGTATGTAGACCACATTGTTTGTGTGTTGTATGTAGACCACATTGTTTGTGTGTTGTATGTAGACCACATTGCTTTCTGAGTTCAGTGATGCAAATGCATGTCAAGTTGATCAACACATTGTATTATTCTCCAGTGCAATAACAGTACTGAAATGAAGGCTAAAAGCGCATTAATGTGAGCTTTAAAAACAAAAAAGTAGAAGAAGTAACGAAATAGTTACTTTTCACAGTAACGCATTACTTTTTGGTGTAAGTAACTGAGTTAGTAACTGAGTTACTTTTGAAATAAAGTAACTAGTAACTGTAACTAGTTACTGGTTTTCAGTAACTAACCCAACACTGCTTGGCGTAGGTCATCATGTTGCTTCCTCCACTTCCGCACCATTTATTCGTTAATGTTAAATTCTCTCGCTGCTGCTCTATTCCCGTGTTCTACTGCGTGACTGATCGCCTTGAGTTTAAACTCTGCGTCGTAAGCGTGTCTCTTAATAGGAGCCATTTTTGGGTCTTTACATAAAGTTTAGGTCTCGCAACTACGGTAAGCAGCCGCCGACTTAATTTTCCCCCGTAGAAGAAGAAGCGCTTCTTCTTCAACGGTAAGCAGCCGTGGCGCGCTTCTTGTTCTGCGGGGGGAAATGAAGTCGGCGGCTGCTTACCGTGGTTGCGAGACCTGTTGTGGCTTAATATTGGTCCATATTTGTCCATATATAAGGCGCACCGGATTATAAGACGCACTGTCAGCTTTTGAGGAAATTGGAGGTTTTTAGGTGCGCCTTATAGTGCGGAAAATACGGTAAGTCAATTTAGCAAAAGTGTATTTATTAAACAGTTATTAAGCAGTGGCACAAACATTCATGTCATTTCCAAAACAGAAAGTGCAAGATTGTGAGAGACATTTTAAAACAAGCTATTAGTGCACTTTTGTGCATGATGTCACTAAGATGACATATCAAAACAACACTAAATTAAAGTGCACTTTTTGTACAGAACGCCACTACAATAGTTTAAAACAAATAAAGCGCACTTTTGTGCATGATGTCACACAAGATATTTCAATAAGTGTCACATAAAAATGAGCTGCATATCAAATAGTGTATGTCCTACGGTGTTGATGTGGAATTAGTTGCTTCGGCATTTAGTTGGTGTGGCACCGAACGGAGATGTTGACATGTAAAGACATATTCCCGCTTGAAGCCAAACCACCGCCAGACGATGGACCTCGTGCTGTTTTTCTTGGGAATTAATTATTCCTCCATTTGTTACCAGATTCGCACCTTCCTTCTCTCGTATTACCACTCAAACCACATCGTTAGCTGTTAGCATCACAGCTAATGTTACCATGTTGCTACCTGTCTGCTCCGCGGGAGCGTGTGACGTTGCACACGTGACAGTATGTGACGTATGTAAGAAGGCGCGCTTGTTTTAAGTCTCTGTGAGAAGGAGAGACAGAAAAGAGTGAGAAACGCATGCAGTTTAATGCCCCGCAGCTAAAAGCAACTGTGTGAGAACGTATACTCGAATATCACGATATAGTCATTTTCTATATCGCACAGAGACAAGCCTGCGATATATCGAGTATATCGATGTATTGCCCAGCCCTATGTGTGTGCACCTTTAAGAGTGGCAGTATGTGGGGTGAGTAAGATTAGATTAGATTTGATAGAACTTTATTGTTATCGAGGGCAAATGAGATTTTCAGCACAATCCCATTCAAGATCAGACAAAACATTACAAGGAGACAGAAAAAGGATCGCTGATGGGTCAGCCAGAAAGTCCAGTGCCCCTTTCCAAAAAAAAGGTGAGAAACTGGTATATGTAGGGGGTGGGGGGGGGAGAATTAAAAAATTCAGTCAAAGGCTGGACTGAAGGGCGGGGGTCCAGACTGAGGCCAAGGAAAAAATCTCATAGCCATAGCACACATAAAGACGTTAATCAATAAAACTCGCGACAGAGGTGAGGGTGAGGGGCCACGAAGGCCAGTCGCTGCTCCGTCCATTGCCCCAAGTGAAATAAGCAGTGTGTGTGTGTGTGTGTGTGTGTGTGTGTGTGTGTGGGTGTGTGTCCATCGTTCAAGGTGAGTTGTTGTTGTGTCTATAGGCCCGGAGTCGCCCTGCAGGCAGTGCAAGCAAAGTTCAACTCCCAGGTGTTGTTGAGGGAGGGACGGAGGGTAGTCAGAGCGTCCCTCGCTGAGGTGTCCTTCGGGGATGTTTCCCAACATCCTTTCTTCTGTTTTTGAGCAGCGTCAAGGCCATGTGAGGGAGTCAGATTGTAGATTAGGAATGTTGTTTTCCAAGCGAGCAGACATTTTCATGGCCTGTCTTCTCTAATCGTCCATGCCAGCTCTCCATCCATGTTTTTCCAATCCAGCAAGCCTCTCTATGATGTGATCCATCTTGCCATTTAGTTCAGACATCGCCACAGTCTGTGATCCCACAGCTCGACCCATGCCTTCCATTGCGACGGGCAGCCTTTGTAAGTGAGTGGGCAAGTAAGGAGAGGTAGTGGTAGCATGTGCAGGAGTGTTAATAGCATGGTGGATGTCCGGTTGTGCTCTGTGGAAATAATAAATAAAGTGAGCAAGTTGTAACTAATCGACGGCCTCGTCCTTCCGACCAAAGAGCGGAGCTTTATGGACCCAGTGTTACCCCCGACACAACATGGGCCTTGGAGGTAGTCACCGCCGCACGGCGGCATTCAGATGAAAGAACGGTACCGGTACTTTGAAAGGTGGTATAGTACCGATTTCAATTGATTAGTACCACAATACTTTATTAGTAGCAGTATACTGTACAACCCTACTACACACACATACAGTACATAGAAGAAAGTGTGTTTTTATTGTTTGTGTCTTGCAGACGTCCAGCAGCTGATCGGTAATCCAGAAGAAGTTTCCCCTCAGTTAGGGGGGAGCTCCACTTTGAAGCAGGAGACTCCACAACCACCCTGCATTAAAAAGGAAGAGGAGGAACTCTGCATCACTCAGGAGGGAGAGTGTCTTCTAGGACGAGAGGAAGCTGATTACACCAAGTTTCCACTGAGTATTCTCTCTGTGAAGACTGAAGATGATGAAGAGAAACCACAAGTAGACAACCTCTTAGCTCCACTATCAGATAGTGAGGCTGAAGACGAGGTTGAAGAACCTTTGAGCAGCGATAAAGACTGTGAAGGTGATATGAGGACTCACACTGACAACAAACACTCTGAATGCTCTACAAAGAAGAGAGGTAAAACATGTTTGAGCTGCTCAGTTTGTGCTGAAAGTTTTACTAAAAAGAGCCATTTGACTCAACACATGAGAACACACACAGGACAAAAAACATTTAATTGTTCAGTTTGTGGCAAAAGCTTTTCTCGAAATAGCCATTTGACTGAACACATGAGAACACACACAGGTGAAAAACCATTTAATTGTTCAGTTTGTGGCATAGGTTTTTCTCGAAATAGTGATTTGACTCAACACATGAGAACACACACAGGAGAAAAACCATTTAAGTGTTCAGTTTGTGGCAACAGCTTTTCTCGAAATGGCAATTTGACTAAACACATGAGAACACACACAGGTGAAAAACCATTTAATTGTTCAGTTTGTGGCAACAGCTTTTCTCAAAATAGCTCTTTGACTCAACACATGAGAACACACACAGGAGAAAAAACATTTAGTTGTTCCGTTTGTGGCAAAAGCTTTTCTCGAAGTAGCATTTTGACTAAACACATGAGAACACACACAGGTGAAAAAACATTTTATTGTTCAGTTTGTGGTAACAGCTTTTCTCAAAATAGCTCTTTGACTGAACACATGAGAACACACACAGGAGAAAAAACATTTAAGTGTTCCGTTTGTGGCAAAAGCTTTTCTCGAAATAGCATTTTGACTAAACACATGACAACACACACAGGACAAAAAACATTTAATTGTTCAGTTTGTGGCAACAGCTTTTCTCGAAATGGCTCTTTGACTCAACACATGAGAACACACACAGGAGAAAAACCATTTAACTGTTCAGTTTGTGGTACAAGCTTTTCTCAGAACAGCGCTTTGTGTCGACACAAGAGAACACACGCTGCAGGAAAACCATTTAGTTGTTCAGTGTGCTGTAAAAGGTTCACACATAATGCAGATGCAGTAAAACACATAAGAACCCACAAGGGAAAATATATATCAATCCCTTAATAAAGTGCCAACTTTTACTCCTCAGACTGGTTGATGTGCAAATCAGAGACATATGAACAATTAACCCCCAACACCCACAACCCAACCCCCACCTCCCTCGACATTCGGGCATAACAGGTTCAATCCGGCCTGCGAGATGAGTTTGCAAAGAATAAAAGTAAAACTGCAGTTCTAAATGTGTCCGCTGGATGTCACAATATCAATTCTGTTAGGCAAGCAAATAGTTTGTTCCGGGGTGAGTAAGTATACCAGGCAAGAGGTACACAGTCTTTATTAAAGGAAATATATATATATATATATATATATATATATATATATATATATATATATATATATATATATATATATATATATATATATATATATATATATATATATAAAATTATAGAATATATTATATTATGTTATATAACTATATATTAAATATAATATAATGTGTATACAACCAACAGGAAATGGGTGTCAGACTATGTGTTTACTGTAAATGTTGGAGGTGTGTTGAGAGGAGCGGTGCTGTCAGACAAGGGCTAGACAGGCAGGGTTGTCCGGGGGCGGAAGAGTGGTCGTGAGGCAGGAGCGAATCGTCATAGTCCGGGGGCAAGCGAGGAGTGGAGAACCAGGAAGCCCGAGGAAGACAGGGAAGATCCAGGAGCACAAGACACACAGCTTGACTCAGGGACGCACACAAGGAAGTGGAAAGCAGCTGGGGTTATGCGCGCGCGAGCGCTCTTGGAGGTGCGCTCAGCGCAGCTCACAGATGATCGCACACTGGTGTGTGAGTCCGCTTTTATTGACTGTGATCCTGTGTTTTAAAAAATTTTCAATCAGACTTTTTGTTTGTGTCTGCAAAGTTTCTCATCCTCTGATACAACATGTACTAAAAAACTCTGCAGACACTTTTTTTTTAAAATTTTAAATCATTTTTGAATTTGTGGATAAAAACATTTTGTCCCTGAAATAATCATTCAACGTTTAAAGTATAGTTTAGTAAATGTTTACTTGAAATAAAAATCCTACAGTATTCAGTCTACCACTGATACTTTGTTTCCTGCAGAATGTTTGTGATGACAAGCCTAAAAAAGAAAAAAGGTTGTTGTCTTTACCCCACAGAATGTATGGGGGAAAAAAAGCAAAACTGTGGTCCTAAAACCAGGTACGGACCGAAGAGTGGGTGAGCTGTACCGTTACACCTCTAGTAAACACAATTATAGATATGAACAAAATGACAGTTGTCAGCTGTGAGCATATATTACCTCCATCAAACATGGCGGGAATGTCTGTTACAAGATACTGTGGTAGTAAATAGTAGGGATGCAACTGTACTCGCTATTATCCTGCACCAGACAATCTGCCTTTAATTTAAAATTTTTTTTATATTAATCGAGATTGGATGGAATGCACAAAATAATCGTGATCATTTTTTTGGCCATATTGTCCAGCCCTATTCCATCAGCACTTCAGTTCAGTTTCAGCATTTGGGCAGTTTCTACAGAAATGAGTTATGTTCCTACTTTGTATTTTTTGTTCAGCACTTAGCAATAGTACAAAAAAGTCCTAGGTGAGGGATCAGACAAAGAGCAACTCAAAGACTTCTATGGGAATGCAACAACAAAGACTCAGATTTCCCTCGCCCGGACGCGGGTCCCCGAGGCCCCTCTCTGGAGCCAGGCCCGACATTGGGGCATGATGGCGAGCGCCTGGTGGCCGGGCCCAGCTCAAAGAGGCAACATGGGTACCCCCTCCAATGGACTCACCACTCATGGAGAGATGATAGAGGTCGGGTGCAGTGTGAGCTGGGCGGCAGCCGAAGGCAGGGCACTTGTCGGTCTGATCCTCGGCTACATAAGCTAGCTCTTGGGACGTGGAACGTCACCTCGCTGGGGGGGAAGGAGCCTGAACTAGTGCGCGAGGTAGAGAAGTTCCGGCTGGATACAGTCGGAATCAACTCGACGCACTCTGGAACCAGTTCTCCTGAGAGGGGCTGGATTCTCTTCCACACTGGCGTTGCACGCAGTGAGAGGTGACGAGCTGGGGTAGCAATTCTTGTTGCCCCCCGGCTCAAAGCCTGCACGTTGGAGTTCAACCCAGTAGACGAGAAGGTAGCTTCCCTCCGCCTTCGGGTGGGGGGACGGGTCCTGACTGTTGTTTGTGCTTACGCACTAAACAGCAGTTCAGAGTACCCACCCTTTTTGGATACACTCGGAGTACTGGAAAGTTCTCCCCCGAGTGATTCCCTTGTCATACGGGGGGACTTCAATGCTCATGTTGGCAACGACAGTGAAACCTGGAGAGGCGTGATTGGGAAGAATGGCCGCCCGGATCTGAATCCGAGTGGTGTTTTGTTATTGGACTTTTGTGCTCGTCACAGATTGTCCATAACAAACACCATGTTCAAACATAAGGGTGTCCATATGTGCACTTGGCACCTGGACACTCTAGGCCGCAGTTCCATGATCGACTTTGTAGTTGTGTCATCGGATTTGCGGCCTCATGTTTTGGACACTCGGGTGAAGAGCGGGGCGGAGCTTTCTACCGATCACCACCTGGTGGGGAGTTGGCTGCGATGGTGAGGGAGGATGCCGGACAGACCTGGCAGGCCCAAACACATTGTGAGGGTCTGCTGGGAACGTCTGGCAGAGTCTCCTGTCAGAGAGTTTCAATTCCCACCTCCGGAAGAACTTTGAACATGTCACGAGGGAGGTGCTGGACATTGAGTCAGAGTGGACCATGTTCCGCACCTCTATTGTCGAGGGGGCTGATTGGAGCTGTGGCCGCAAGGTAGTTGGTGCCTATCGTGACGGTAATCCTAGAACCCGTTGGTGGACACCGGCGGTGAGGGATGCCGACAAGCTGAAGAAGGAGTCCTATTGGGTTCTTTTGTCTCATAGGACTCCGGAGGCAGCAGACAGGTACCGAAAGGCCAAGCGGTGTGCGGCTTCAGCAGTCGCAGAGGCAAAAACTCGGACATGGGAGGAGCTCGGGGAAGCCATGAAAAACGACTTCCGGACAGCTTCGAACCGATTCTGGACCACCATCCGCCACCTCAGGAAGGGGAAGCAGTGCACTGTCAACACCGTGTATGGTGTGGATGGTGTTCTGCTAAACCTTGACTGCGGATGTTGTGGATTGGTGGAGGAAAAATACTTCGAAGACCTCCTCAATCCCACAAACACGTCTTCCTATGAGGAAGCAGTGCCTGGGGAATCTGTGGTGGGCCCTTCTATTTCTGGGGCTGAGGTTGCTGAGGTAGTTAAAAAGATCCTCGGTGGCAAGGCCCCGGGGGTGGATGAGATCCGCCCGGAGTTCCTTAAGGCTCTGGATGCTGTGGGGCTGTCTTGGTTGACAAGACTCTGCAGCATCGCGTGGACATCGGGGGCGGTACCTCTGGATTGGCAGACCGGGGTGTTGGTTCCTCTCTTTAAGAAGGGGAACCGGAGGGTGTGTTCCAACTATCGTGGGATCACACTTCTCAGCCTTCCCGGTAAGGTTTATTCAGGTGTACTGCAGAGGAGGCTACGCCGGATAGTTGGACCTCGGATTCAGGAGGAACAGTGTGGTTTTCGTCCTGGTTGTGGAACTGTGGACCAGCTCTATACTCTCGGCAGGGTCCTTGAGGGTGCATGGGAGTTTACTTAACCAGTCTGCATGGGCTTTGTGGACTTGGAGAAGGCATTCGACCGTGTCCCTCGGGAAGTCCTGTGGAGCGTGTTCAGAGAGTATGAGGTATCGGACTGTCTGATTGTGGCGGTCCGCTCCCTGTACGATCAGTGTCAGAGCTTGGTCCGCATTGCCGGCAGTAAGTCGGACACGTTTAGAGTGAGGGTTGGACTCCGCCAAGGCTGCCCTTTGTCACCCATTCTGTTCATAACTTTTATGGACAGAATTTCTAGGCACAGTCAAAGCGTTGAGGGAATCCGGCTTGGTGGCTGCAGGACTAGGTCTCTGCTTTTTGCAGATGATGTGGTCCTGATGGCTTCATCTGGCCAGGATCTTCAGCTCTCACCGGATCGGTTCACAGCAGAGTGTGAAGCGTCTGGGATTAGAATCAGTACCTCCAAGTCCGAGTCCATGGTTCTCGCCCGGAAAAGGGTGGAATGCCATCTCCGGGTTGGGGAGGAGACCCTGCCCCAAATGGAGGAGTTCAGTTACCTAGGAGTCTTGTTCACGACTGAGGGAAGAGTGGATCGTGAGTTTGACAGGCGGATCGGTGTGGTGTCTTCAGTAATGCGGACGCTGTATCGATCCGTTGTGGTGAAGAAGGAGCTGAGCCGGAAGGCAAAACTCTCAATTTACCGGTCGATCTATGTTTCCATCCTCACCTATGGTCATGAGCTTTGGGTTATGACCGAAAGGACAAAATCACGGTACAAGCGGCCGAAATGAGTTTTCTCCGCCCGGTGGCGGGTCTCTCCCTTAGAGATAGGGTGAGAAGCTCTGCCATCCGGGGGGAGCTCAAAGTAAAGCCGCTGCTCCTCCACATCGAGAGGAGCCAGATGAGGTGGTTCGGGCATCTGGTCAGGATGCCACCCAAACGCCTCCCTAGGGAGGTGTTCAGGACACGTCCAACCGGTAGGAGGCCACGGGCAAGACCCAGGACACGTTGGGAAGACTATGTCTCCCGGCTGGCCTGGGAACGCCTCGGGATCCCCCGGGAAGAGCTACACGAAGTGGCTGGGGAGAGGAAAGTCTGGGCTTCCCTGCTTAGGCTGCTGCCCCCGCGACCCGACCTCGGATAAGCGGAAGAAGATGGATGGATGGTTGTGCAGTGTATTTCAATACCGACTTTTTCACCACTGTTAGTTTGTAGTGTCCTAATGTCCATCGCAGCAGATGTTTTCTACTTTCTGTGATTCTAGCTGAAGTTTTTTTAGTCTGTGACAAGTCATGTAAACATTGATCCATCATTCTGGCAAGGCACTAAATGAATGGCCATGAAACACTACACACACATACAGTACATGGAAGAAAGTGTGTTTGTGTTGTTTGTGTCTTGCAGACGTCCAGCAGCTGATCGGTAATCCAGAAGAAGTTTCCCCTCAGTTAGGGGGGAGCTCCACTTTGAAGCAGGAGACTCCACAACCACCCTGCATTAAAAAGGAAGAGGAGGAACTCTGCATCACTCAGGAGGGAGAGTGTCTTCTAGGACGAGAGGAAGCTGATTACACCAAGTTTCCACTGAGTATTCTCTCTGTGAAGACTGAAGATGATGAAGAGAAACCACAAGTAGACAACCTCTTAGCTCCACTATCAGATAGTGAGGCTGAAGACGAGGTTGAAGAACCTTTGAGCAGCGATAAAGACAGTGAAGGTGATATGAGGACTCACACTGACAACAAACACTCTGAATGCTCTACACAGAAGAGAGGTAAAACATGTTTGAGCTGCTCAATTTGTGGCAAAAGCTTTTCTCAAAATAGCTATTTGACTCAACACATGAGAACACACACCGGTGAAAAACCTTATAATTGTTCAGTGTGTGGCAAAAGCTTTTCTCAAAACAGCAGTTTGACTCGACATATGAGAACACACACAGGTGAAAAACCATTTAATTGTTCAGTTTGTGGCAAAAGATTTTCTCAAAATGGCTCTTTGACTCAACACATGAGAGCACACACAGGAGAAAAACCATTTAACTGTTCGGTTTGTGGCAAGAGCTTTTCTCAACATGGCTCTTTGACTCAACACATGAGAACACACACAGCTGAAAAAACATTTAATTCTTCAATTCGTGGCAAAAGCTGTTCTGTTAAGAGAATATTGACTCGGCACATGACAACACATTGGACAAAGACCATTTAATTGTTCAGTTTGTGGTAAAAGCTTTCATCAAATCAGCTCTTTGTGGCGGCACATGAGAACACACGCTGGAGAAAAACCATTTAATTGTTCAGTGTGCTAGAAAAGGTTCCCACATAATGCAGACGCAGTAAAACACACAAGAACCCACAAGGGAAAATAACCAATTAACTGTTTAGTTTGGGGTATGTTGCTCATATGTGGTGACATCCACCCTACCCAGGACCTCCTCACTGCTTCTTTCACAAATATCTGAGGTATTCATACAAACTTGGATTATGTGGAGCATAATCTTATCCACTCATGACCCCATGTCTTCTCTGTATCTGAAACCTTCCTGAACAGTAAGATAGATGATGCTTCAAGTGCTTGGTTACTCCTTCTTCAGTCCAGGGACCTGGGGCCTCATGTGTCAAGTTTGTGCACGCTCAAAAACCTGCATTACACCCTTTTTCACTGCAAAGTTGAGATGTATCAAAACTGACGTTGACACATAAGTGATGCTGGGTAACTGTTTGCATAACAAACTGCCAACTTTTACTCTTTGACTTTGTCATGTTTGTATTTTTAAGTTATCATGCCATGATTTTACCCGTCCCGCCCATGTGGAAATAGATTTTCCTCCATGCGGCCCCTGAGCTAAAATGAGTTTGACACACCTGCTGTAATCTGACTCATGTGAGCAGGTTACTGTATAAACACATTTTGTTATAAGTTATAAAAATGTGTTCAGTTCTCAGAGACACATCAATGTCAGTGTAGCTGCTGACAGAAGCAACATGTATATTTGATAAATAATGTCATAGTTGGTGAGAATAAATAAATACAATGCATAAAGATAAGTTCATATTGTACACGTAATGTGATTAAAAAGGTATTTCCTTGGGTTAATTCATGCAAGTTTATGTTAACTTTTTTTTTTTAACAAACCCATGTCAATTGAGTGGGGAATATATGTTTTGTTTCCGGTTTGGTCACGTTGTTGGGGGGACAATTAATATGTGAGGGAATTAAGGAAGCAGCATGAGACGACAAGTGTTTGATGTGGAAGACGTTAATGGAGTCTCGGATTGAAAATAAACTTTATTCCCTTGGCGTTTATGAGGCCAACGAGGTATGATTACTTCTGATATGTTTGTGAAATGGCGGAGTAGAGCACGTCCAAAACTGCAGCTCCCCTGTGCATGCTCTAAAAAACTCTAAAAAATTCTAAGCTACTTGGATTTCTGCCAGAAGTTTTTCTTTTATGAACGACGCTTTCCTTATTTGTTGCACACCCGTTACAAAAGTTTGATGAAAAGGGCAACAATGGAGTCGGGATCGTCCTCGTCTCAAACACCTGTCGTCACTGAGGCCTATCTTGAGACTTTACTCGGGCCATTTTTCAATGAGGCTGAGGATAGATCCCAAAAGCGATTCCAGCAATTGGAGGATCAACTTGGCTCAATTCAAGATACTTTACCCAAGCACGCTGCCGATATAGAATCTGTCCGCAATAAAGTGTCTTCTATTGAAACACGCGTCCAGAGCAATGAGGACGCTATGCTCAATTTCACCAGCACGCTCACGCAGATTGAGAAAAAAATGATAGATCTCGAGAACAGAAGCAATGGGATAACATTAGAATAATCAACATCAAAGAAGGCGAAGAAGGAAATAACGCGCTGTCTTTCCTGTCCGCCAACATCCCCAAGTGGTTCCCTGCCTTGGCTGCAAATCCTCCGGAGCTCATGCGGGCCCATGGCATCCCCCCCCCCCCCCCCCCCCGCGCCAATCTCCCCGTCTCAGGGCGATGATTGTTAAATGTCTGCGGTACACGGATAGGGACCGCATCTTGAACGAGGCTAGGAAACTTCCTCTTCAGCTCTCCGGGAACTCTGATCGCTTTGCCTCGGACTACAGTGACGCGACGGCCAAGCTGAGACGACCCTGCTACATATATATATATATATATATATATATATATATATATATATATATATATATATATATATATATATGAAATACTTAATATGTATATATATATATATATATATATATATATATATATATATATATATATATATATATATATATATATATATATGTATATAAGAAAAACCCAGACACCATCTTTGTAGTCATTTTTCTCCTGCGTGGACTTCCGTCTTCCTTTACGAGTGAAGCTGCACGAAACCTTGTGTCTGCAATTGTAAATAATTTAGTTTTGTGTTTCTTGTAGAATATACAGTATATAAAGTAATATACATTAGCCTATTGCTAAAATAATGAAAAAAACATCATTAAATATATTTGTTTTGTTATGTTATGTTATTTTCATTTATTATGCGCCCCTCAACCAGCTGTTACATCAGCCCCGGGGCGCAGCCCGAGTGGAGAAACAAAACAAAAAAAAACAGAGACTGAGACACACAAAGGAATCTAAACTAAACATTTAAGACTCACAATGAACACATACATCAAAAGTCATCTGCGGTAAAAAGGTGAGTTTTAAGCGAGGCTCTAAAAGAGTCCATTTATATGTATATTTCGATGGTATTGTTACATTAATAGCTGTTGTGTTATTATAGGATGGCTTGTTAAACATTTCTTAGGATTTTCAGAGGGAGGAAAAACCAAGACATTTAATATAAAATGTAAAATGAATGAATACATAAAAAGAAAAAGAAAAAAAATGGTTAAAAGCCATCGTCCCGGGGAGCATTTCATTTTTTACAATAATGTTTGTGTTGGAAAAGTTGTGAATGACTGAAATATGAAATCCGTGCTGCAGTCTGCAGGTGTACCTAATGTTGTGGCCCAGCAGTCATTCACAACTCCTCCAACACGAACATTATTGTTTTTGCACTTTTTGGCTTCTTATTAAATAACTTTTTTAAATAGATTCAATCTTGCACGTGGAATGTTTAAGTGTGGGCTTTAGTTGATATAACACTCCCGTCAGGGGGTGCATTCTACAGCGGGGGTGCAATCCACAAGGAGGCGGGATTACTGCGAGCCTCAGCCAGTGCGTCTTCGCAGCAGTTTTATGATTGCTCAGCACAAGAAATACGTTGCACACATACAGTTGTTGACAAAATACACTGTACATTATATACCTCAGCTAACTAAACTATGGAAATGTATAGTATAATTGATATAGCAATACGGTCTCACTGCACAGCAGGCCAGCAGTTAGTCGAGTCCGCAATCCATGATGAGGCTCAACTGAGTGACGTGCCTCAACTAGCTGCTGATCACAGCAAGTCTCTTCTCAGTATTTGAACGGCAAATGTGAAAATTCAGCAATTTTGAATAAAAATAATCTAAAACTGGTGAAGTTAAATGGAAAATAACTTTACAGTATAATCACTGGATACATATAACAATTCAATTTTTTTTTTTTCTTTTTACATTTTTTTTCTTTCCATGATGGCATGTGAGGCCCCGCCTCACCTGCCTCCCCTGACTGCACGTCACTGGTATATAAGGATGCAGAATTCGCTGTTATAGGGGATTTCGTACTTCGACATGGAATTGGATGGACTACAGAGAGGACTCTTGACCTGCTTGGACAAAAATAACTTTTCCATCTCTCCAAGAAGGACTCAATTCAACAAACAAGAGACTTTTCTCCATCTGATCTCCCCCTGCAACAAAAGCAGAAGAGGAACAGGATTCGACATCTGACTGACTTCCGAATCTACCAGAGGAACAAGGGCGTTGGCCGCCCAGGCCACTGCTCTTGGCCGACACCACTTCTCCTGCTGGCCCTTCTCTTCTGCTGACGCAGCCGAAGCATTTTTGGATTTTCCCCGAAGGACCTTGCACAGTAAGATCCAACCAACCTGCCATTTGAACTGAACTAGATACTCATTGATTAGCCATTAATTACAATTTTACAATTGTTCATTGTTATCGTGAATGATTTATTGACGCTGTGCAATGCTTACGCTATTGAGCCTGCAATGAAAAGCATTATAAAAAGTATCAAGATTGTATCCCTTATCGTACCATTGCGTCTTTGACGTAAAAAAGTTAGGACTTCTGTCTACCCAACACCTAGCTCTGAAAGGTCACTCTACTGCAGTCCGCTTACAAATATGTCCTGAAGGGCTTTTCCTTTCCCAGCCCTCGAATCTAACCTAGTCAGTAACAAAAGCCAAGATTCATTAGAGGCAAGCTACCATTAAACAGCGGGATTTGGGGGGTTTTGACTCGGTCTTAAGAGATAGGCTTCTCTGCCGAGTCGCCCACAAAGGGAAGCGGGACAGACGCTGAACCAAAACAGGGCAGTTAGAACTAGGCGAATTGCCTCGCCATCCAGTTGAGTAGAGCCAACGTCTGTGGAGCAGCCGGTAAGACCGTCTGCGCCGAGAGGACAAGACCCCTTTGACAGAGGGCTGGATTTTGACTTGCAAAAGAACTTTGTGCGTCAATTACCGGAATCTAACAGTATCGAGAATAACAAATTTGTTATAGGAATTTTTATTGACCTGCAAAAGGCTTTCGATACCATTGACCACAAGATTTTGGTAAATAAACTGGAAAACTATGGCATAAGGGGAGTGGCAGGGAAATGGCTGAAGAGCTGCTTGAATGAGAGACAGCAGATTGTTCAGGTCGACCAACATCAATCTACTCTCATGAACATAACCTGTGGAGTCCCCCAGGGGTCGATACTAGGACCCACACTATTTATAATGTATATCAATGAAATATGTAAAGTATCAACACTGCTGAAGTTCATCCTCTTTGTTGACGATACAACCATTACATGTGCAGGTGACGACATGAAGCAACTTCTGGCCTCTGTAACTGAGGAGATGATCAAGTTAAAAACTTGGTTTAATACCAACAAATTGTCTCTGAATTTAAAGAAGACCAAAATCATGCTCTTTAGCAATCGCAAAAGTAATATACCCATCAGGATTGTTATTGATGATACACCAATAGAATATGTTTTAAAAAAGTCATTCTTAGGAGTGGTAATAGATGAAAATATCTCATGGAAGCCTCATATAAGTTACTCGAGGACAAAAGTTGCTAAATGTGTTGGAATGATGAGGTGATCATGTCATTTATTGAACACCAATGCTCTGCTGTTATTGTATCATTCATTTATTATGTCGTATTTAAATTATTGTGTTGAAGTCTGGGGAAATTGTTATAAATCCCATCTACAGCCTTTAGTCACTCTGCAGAAAAAGGCCGTTAGGATTGTGTCCAATGTTCACTACAGACATCATTGAAATCCACTATTCATGGAGTTAAAGCAACTTAAACTGCACCATGTGATCAATTTTAAAACTGCTCAAATTATGTTTAGGGCAACCCAAAACTCTCCTCCTGGTACCCTAGCACCTCCAAAACCCTCAAATCTAAACTCCAAACAACCCAGAACAAGCTAGTCAGGTTACTTCTAGACCTCCACCCCAGATCCCACCTCACTCCTACCCACTTCTCCAAAGTGGGCTGGCTCAAGGTGGAGGACAGAGTAAAACAACTTGCACTGAGCCTTGTCTATAAAATCCGCTACACCTCCCTGATACCGAAGTACATGTCAAACTACTTCCTTAACGTAAATGACCGCCATAACCACAACACCAGGGGGAGCTCCACTAACCACGTTAAACCCAGATTCCGAACTAACAAAGGTCTTAACTCATTCTCTTTCTATGCCACATCAATGTGGAATGCGCTCCCAACAGGTATAAAAGAAAGGGCATCTCTATCCTCCTTCAAAACCGCAATAAAAGTTCACCTCCAGGCAGCTACAACCCTAAACTAACACCCTCTCCGGATTGTTAATAATCAAATGTAAACAATCAAATGCAGATACTTATTCTTATGCCTTCTGATCTCTCTCTCTCTCTCTCTCTCTCTCTCTCTCTCTCTCTCTCTCTCTCTCTCTCTCTCTCTCTCTCTCTCTCTCTCTCTCTCTCTCTCTCTATCTATCTCTCTCTCTCTCTCTCTCTCTCTTTCTTTCTCTCTCTCTATGTCCACTACTTGCTGTACATATCCTACCTAGTCAGACCTACACTGTTCCAATATCTTATATAATATATATATATATATATATATATATATATATATATATATATATATATATATATATATATATATATATATATATATATATATATATATATATATATATATATATATATATATAATATTCTGGTTGATTATGTTATTAGTTTCACACGTTCACAAGACTTACAATTGTGAAACAACTTGCCGTTTGCTTGAACCCACTAAAAGACAGAATACAACATTGTCGACTTTTGTTGAATTTCTATCTCCAAAGTATTTTGATATCAAAAATTGTTTTCGCGATGAGGAGCACTTCAATTATGAGCCAGAAATGTAAGAAAAGATGAAAAGGGCCGCTAGTTATTTAAAAGGTATTTTATTTTTTAAAGTGCAGTTGTCGATCGGAAGTTGCACACTTCTGGCGCATGCGCAAACACATGGAACAGTGGTAAAGCGGAAAGTCCAAGATGGCGGACTAAGCGGCGTGGCTTTCCGGAGAAGTTTCACATTTACGATCTTATAGATTCAAAAATTGCAACAAATACCTCAACTATTCACATTTTCTTAAGCCCACCAAACGGACTTTGAGTGTGGAGCGACGGCGTGTTATCTGAAGTGAAGATTGAAGACGTGATAGAAGATGGACGACTACTGCTATGCTAAGATGGCGACGTCCGCTAAAAGAGAACATGAAAGAGAAT
The DNA here is from genome assembly GCF_033978785.1 of Entelurus aequoreus. Lineage (NCBI taxonomy): Eukaryota > Metazoa > Chordata > Actinopteri > Syngnathiformes > Syngnathidae > Entelurus > Entelurus aequoreus. Next base: position 8,699,891 of record NC_084747.1, read on the forward strand.
CAGCGCCACCAACGGAGAACAATCTGAAAAGCGAAGACGAAGGTGAGTGTGTTGCGTTCCCTCATTTGAAAGCTGTTTGAATTCCAAGCCCTAAAAATAGACATTAGCCGACTTTGTTGAACAATGTAAACAAAGAACCTGTTAGCATTTTTACCTCGATCAAAAATGGCGGAAATGTTTGTCGGAAGTTACCGCAGTAGTATCCTGCACCGGAAAAACTGCTTTAATTTAAATAAAAAGTTATTTTAATCGAGATTGGATGGCATATAGTTTGTATTTTTTGTTTAGCACTTAGCAATAGTGCTAATTGCTTGATCTGCTTATCACTAGGGATGATGTTTGATAAGAAATTATCGATTTCGAGCCTATTATCTAATCTTCTTATCGAATCGATTCTCTTATCGAGTCCAGATAGGTTGTTGTAAATGGGGAAAAAAACACAATATTTGGTTTAACAAATCACTTCACATTCTCTACTGCTCGCTACTATAGTATTACCATATCTGAGTTATTGTGCAGAAATGTGGGGAAATAACTACAAGTGTGCGCTACATTCGTTAACCGTGTTACAAAAAAGATCAATTAGACTGATACATAATGTTGGATATAGAGAACATACAAACACTTTATTTATTGAGTCAAAAATATTAAAGTTCGATGATTTGGTAAAATTGCAAACAGCTAAAATGATGTGGAATTAAATGATGGAATGGATGAAGTAAAGAAGTTAAACATTGTACTGATATGATCCACTTTAAGAGGTTGTTCAAATGAATAGTGCTTACAAAGTACAAAGAAGAAGAATTATGAGAAATACTTTCAACCTTATTGAAAATAAGATATTCATCATCTCAGTATATTAATAATGACTGAATTAATTAATTACATATTACAAAACTGTTGTATATACTAATTTACAGATATTTTATTATAAAAAGGTCAGTAAATGATGTATATATTTGTAAACGCTATGAAGTGGGAAAGGCGTAGGATTAAATAAGCTTTACTTCTTCCTACTCCTGTAAAGTGAAATGATATGAAACTGTGATGTATTATACTGTAAGTGTGTTCATGTTCCAAATAAACTAAAGAAATAAAGAAAGCACTAGTTTATTAGACAGACTTGCAAACTCTGTCGTGATGTAGGCTACAAGATAACATTAACGTTATCAGACACATACAAAAAGGCTCACGTTAACGTTACCGTTAGCTGCTGACTATGCTTAGGTAACGTTAGTCTAGCTAACATTACTGCAGTCCTGGTTGACATAAGAGGTAACGTTACTACAAGTGAGCAGATATGGAAATTAACCGGCAACAGTTAACGTTAGTTACTCACCGGCGTCACCGCCACTGTAGCTGGGACTGGGGCAGCTGGCAGAAGAAGAGGGGCGTTCTTCGTCGTCTCTGCCGCTGCTTCAACACGTGTCGAAGACACGACACGCTTGTTGTGCTTCCCCCTCTTACACGAGAGCGAAGCCTGGCAATATTTGCATATTGCTGCTTCCTCTGGTTTTCTGGTGAAATGAAGCCATGCCTTGGAGCGCCTTTTCCGGTACGTTTTTTTCCTGCTTTCCCCATCTGCGCCTAATGGCTGAGCTATGTGACGTCATTTCTTGTGATGTCACACGGGGCATTTCTTGTCGGGAGGGGATTCGTTCCCAGGGATTCGAATAAAGAACCAACTCTTTTTCTTTACTATAGTGGTCTCGATAACAGGTACCGGTTCTCAAAAAGGGATTCGAGTCCGAGGATTCAGTTCTTTTCTTATCAAACAACTGGGAAAACCGGGTTCGAGTATCATCCCTGCTTATCACTCAGCTTCTAAAACTTGTAGCTCATCCTCCTTATATTCAGGCTCAAAAATATAAGGTTCTGGATCATAATTTGTCCCAAAGTATTCTTTGATGGCACTCGTGAAGTCTGCCTTTATTAGTAATAGTTGGTGATGGTGTTGAAGGAAATAGCGAACTTTGTGATGCGTCTGTGAAAATAATGTGCCGCCATTTGCTTAAAATGATAAAATATGATGAAAATACGTAAATATTACATGTTATTATGAATGTGTCTTGTTATTACAGTACATATATACTTACAGCGTGTATATAAAAAGTTGCTGGATATTTTTTTAGAGTTTTTTTATAGGCGAAATAGAGTGCATCCCCATTACCTGCATTGTTAGCTGACTTTTGCTTGCGTTTATTTAGGAGTTAGAATCAGTGATGGGCAGTAGTGCACAACAAGTAGCGACGCTATGTAGCTTAACTACAGTTCCCAGTAGCGTGGCGTTAGCCTCACTCCTTTTTGAACTCGTAGTGATACCGAACAACACTACTACACACACATACAGTATATAAGAAAGTGTGTTTGTGTTGTTTGTGTCTTGCAGACGTCCAGCAGCTGATCGGTAATCCAGAAGAAGTTTCCCCTCAGTTAGGGGGGAGCTCCACTTTGAAGCAGGAGACTCCACAACCACCCTGCATTAAAAAGGAAGAGGAGGAACTCTGCATCACTCAGGAGGGAGAGTGTCTTCTAGGACGAGAGGAAGCTGATTACACCAAGTTTCCACTGAGTATTCTCTCAGTGAAGACTGAAGATGATAAAGAGAAACCACAAGACGAAAACGAGGTTGAAGAACCTTTGAGCAGCGATAAAGACTGTGAAGGTAAAAATGTTCGAGCTGCTCAGTTTGTGGCAAAAGCTTTTCTCAAAATAGCTCTTTGACTCGACACATGAGTGCAGGTGAGCCAGTATATATATATATATATATATATATATATATATATATATATATATATATATATGTATATATGTATATATATGTACGTATATATGTATATAAAGGTATATACAGCATAGGCGTAATATGATCAAACTTTCTTGTTCTTGTCAAAAGTCTGGCAGCCACATTTTGTACCAACTGTAGTCTTTCAATGTTAGACATAGGGAGGCCCGAAAATAACACATTATAGTAATAGAGACGAGACGTAACGAACGCATGAATAATGATCTCAGCGTCGCTGGTGGACAAAATGAGCAGAGGATGAATAACCGCTTTTTTGAATGCTAGGGGAACAGTGCCAGGAAAGTGATACGTTTATAATATTTAGCACTGATGGCCCTACTATTACAAACAGCTCTTTGATAAGTTTCTCAGGAAGTGGGTCAAGTAAACATGTTGTTTGTTTTATCCCATTTACACGCCGCAGTAGTTCCTCTAATGTTATTTCATCAAAAAGAGAGAGACTATTTTCGAGTGCAAAATCCGTCGTACATACATTTGTTTTTGTGTTAATAGAACCCAGTTGCAGCTGGGATGCGTTGTCTTTAATCTCCTTTCTAATGAGTTAGATTTTCTTATTAACAAAATTCATAACGTCATCTGCCGAGTGGGTGGAGCTACTGGCAGGAGTCCTTTGTCGGGTTAGCGATGCTACTGTACTGAACACATATTTAGTATCATTTTTATTGAGGCGGATGAGATTGGAGCAGTAATTAGCTTTAGCTAAGGTAAGCATGCCTTTATAAGTTAGTAAACTATCACTCCATGCTTGATGGAAAACCTCAAGTTTAGTCGCACGTCATTTGCGTTCCAGCTTTCTACATGATAGTTTAAGACCTCTAGTTTCTTCTGTAAACCATGGGGTGCGCCTTTAAGGGACCTTTTTTAGCTTTAGCGGTGCTATACTATCAATGGTGTTGCGCAGGGCATCGTTAAAGTTGTTATTGAGGTTATCGATAGAGCCCACATAATTTGGGAATGGCGCCATTACCAAAGGCAGTAGGCAAGCAAGAGTCATAGTTGTGACAGCATTAATTTTGCACCTTCTAAAGCAGTGGTTATTAGTAGCTTGTTGACAATGAGTCAGAACTTCGAATTTTATAAGGTAATGATCGGACATTTCTTTAGTGTACGGGAGTATCATAACTTGGGAGGTGGTGACACCCCGGACAAGGACTCCATCTATCGTATTACCGTTGTGATGGGTGGGTTGATTTATTATTTGTGTAAGACCACAGCTATCAATTATAGTGTGGAGCGCCACACACGGAGGGTCTGGTGGGGTATTCAAATGGATATTAAAATCCCCCATTATGATTATATTATCTGCGTGCGTCACTAGATCAGCGACAAACTCTGAAAATTCACTGATAAAGTGCGAATAGGGCCCAGGGGGGCGGTAGATAACAGCTAGGTAGAGAGGTAGCTGCGTGACAGACCCCATAGTAAGCACCTAAAATGATTTATATTTATTACTTAGGTTAGGGGTAATGTTAAGGTTTTTATTGTACATTAGTGCGACCACTCCACCTCTTTTAAGGGGACGGGCAATATAAGCATTCGTATAGTTAGGAGGAGATGCCTCGTTAAGAGGGAAAAATTAATCTTCTTTGAGCCAGGTTTCGCTGAGACCAATGACGAAAGATTGTTGTCTCTAATGAGCTCATTAATTACCATTTTTTCCGGACAATAGGACGCACCGGGTTGTACGGCGCACTGCCAATGAATGGTCTATTCTTGATTTTGGTCAAAATGTTGCATAGATTATGTTTTACTGATCATCTTCAAGCCGCCTTCTGACAGTCGTTTCCGGATGCGCCGTTTTGTGGGCGGTCTTATTTACGTGGCTCACCTTCGACAGCGTCTTCTCCCCGTCATCTTTGTTGTAGCGGTGTAGCGTGCAAGGACAGGAGTGGAAGTAGTGTCTGAAGATGGAGCTAACTGTTTTAATGACATTCAGACTTACTTCAATCAATAACGGAGCAGCATCTCCTCATCCGGAAACAACAACACTGGAAACGTGTCCCGTGAAAAAACGCCCGACCGGAACTCTAATAACTAAAGTTCCTTGGGTGAATAATGTTGACTCACTACACCGGTATGTTTTAGTGCTTTTATGGCGAGTTTATAAGTAAGAACTTTACACTACTTTATATTAGAAATGGCAACAGCGGAGGATGAATGTCCCATAACAAAAGGATAGAGAAAAATAAGCTTTTTGACTCGGCACATACTACAAAGGCGGATGTGCTCAATTTTTCAGGATTAGTGCAGATCCGAAATACACATCAGCAAGTACCAGAAGGTATGAAAAGTTGCTTTTACATAATATTACGAAACAAAATGCCAGATAATGTCTTACCTTATACACACACCATAATAACACAATAGTATAATACTAATACTATAGTATTACTATTATAGTATGTGGAAGCATGTTACAATCCATCAAGTGGTGCGGCTTAATTGCTTACCAAAGTCGTACTTAAACATTTTAATAGATTTTTGAGCGCCGTGTGTAATGTTCTATATTTTCAATGGAACATATAAAATGTTGGTGTTGTTTACTTGAGACATATTGCCATCATAGTGCAGCCTACCCTTATCTCTTATGTTTGACTGCCATCTACCGGTCACACTTATCATTAGACCATGTACCAAATAAAATAGCTTCCAGGTGGATAAGCTCAACCAAAATTATTCCGTACATTAGGCGCACTGGGTTATAAGGCGCACTGTCGAGTTTTGAGGAAAAAAAAAGATTTTAGGTGCGCCTTATAGTCTGGAAAATACGGTAGTAACGTTTTGGGAAACAATGATCTGATGTTTAAAAGGCCCATATTATAGATAGTGGGCTGTTTTGAGGATTTTTTGTTAGTGTTATCCATAGTAGTGATATTAATAATGTTATGTTTGTTTTGTACAGTGCGCCTTAAATCATTTGAATAGTATATTATTGATATCATGGGGATTTTCAGATTGTTTGCTTGGTGTTGCGATAGATTGAACGCGTCACTATTTGCCACCTCAGTAGAATGCATGTTCACATCTGGTACAGTCACTACAGAAAAAACATTGCAAGTTGTGTATAAATCTACAAGAAATGCTATGTGTGCCGGAATTTTCAGCCTGGCGCTGGTTAGTTCTAGCTTAACTGACTCCTTACTCGGTCTAACAGACACTGTAATTGCCTTTGTCCGAGCTTGCTCTAGTGTAGTTAGTCAAGTGTGACTTAACCAGTAATCTATGTTTCTAGATAGAGTGATGGCGCCTTCCCGGTTAGGGTGGAGACCGTCCCTCATCAGCAAGCCCGGTTTCCCCCAGAAAGACGACCAATTATCAATGAACGCTCTCTACAAAAACTAGCCAGCCACTTGTTAAGCGAGACTAATCTGCTATACCTCTCATCATTGCCTCTCGCAGGCAGGAGGCCAGAGACAAGTACTCGATGTCTGGACATCTTTTTAGCGAGATTACAAATCCTAGCTATGTTCCTCTTTGTAATCTCTGACTGGCTCATCCTAGTGTCATTGGAGCCAACGTGTACAACTATGTTTGCGTAGCGATAGTGGTGCAATTGGCCTGTGGTACAAGTTTACTAGGCCTGCTGCGAGTTAGCTCCCTAAGATTAGCCTCAATGTCAGGTGCTCTGACCCTGGGAATACACTTAATTATGGCTGGTTTGTTAAGCTGTTTGTTTCGGGTGATGGAGACCCCTATGACTAAGGGTGCCCGGTAGCCTGGGGTGTAGGACTAGCTAAAGGATTAAATCTATAATGCGTCTCAACCGGTTCACCTTTGCTTGTAGGCTGCTTAGGGCTGCTACACACTGGGCTAGTCAGCTCACTACAGCTAATGCTAGTGTCCACAGCGTCTAAAGTTACAAAATTACTCTGCTCTAGTTGGCGGACAAGGTCCTCTAGTAGGGCCAACCTATCCATGAGAACGGTGCACGAAGAGCAGGGAGCCATACTCACGTTGTTTCTTTTACCGAGTCAAGTTCTTGCTGTCTTCGGTGGTTACAACGTGTGGCAGCAGTTTCCTACAAACCGTCGCTGCGCTCAAGCTTACAGCACCTGGTATTCCCAGGTGGTCTCCCATCCAAGTACTAACCAGGCTCGACCCTGCTTGACTTCCGAGATCGGGCGTGCTCAAGGTAGTAATGCTGTAAGTCATTAGTTGACTGCTAATTGGGCAGTTTTAACTGCGCTAATATTTGGCATCAAACTAAGCAGCTGTGTGTGCGTCTACGTATCTACATGTGCACAGCAGGGGAGCTGGTTAACTTATGAGAGTAGTATGTGTGTTTGTGAGAATGTCAACGTGTTGTCTGAGTGACGTCAGTGAGTGAGCGGGCGAGTAAAGAGAGAGCAGCAGGACAGGTGTAACAACTACATTATGCCTGTCACTATTTAAACTCCTTGTGCAGATCTGAATGCTTATTATTTAAATGTTGACCTAAGTCTGAAGCAAAGGTGGTAATACTAATCACCACATTTGGCGAGGCGTGTTTTAAAGTTGTGAGAGTTGTGAGAGTAGTGTATGTGTGTGTGCACCTTTAAGAGTGGCAGTATGTGGGGTGAGTGACGTGAGTAAGTGAGTGGGCGAGTAAGGAGAGGTAGTGGTAGCATGTGCAGGAGTGTTAATAGCATGGTGGATGTCCGGTTGTGCCCTGTGGAAATAGTAAATAAAGTGAGCAAGTTGTAACTAATCGACGGCCTCGTCCTTCCGACCAAAGAGCGGAGCTTTATGGACCCAGTGTTACCCCCGACACAACATGGGCCCTGGAGGTAGTCACCGCCGCACAGCGGCATTCAGATGAAAGAACGGTACCGGTACTTTTCAAAGGTGGTATAGTACCAATTTCAATTGATTAGTACCACGATACTTTATTAATAGCAGTATACTGCACAACCCTACTACACACACATACAGTACATAGAAGAAAGTGTGCTTTCGTTGTTTGTGTCTTGCAGACGTCCAGCAGCTGATCGGTAATCCAGAAGAAGTTTCCCCTCAGTTAGGGGGGAGCTCCACTTTGAAGCAGGAGACTCCACAACCACCCTGCATCAAAAAGGAAGAGGAGGAACTCTGCATCACTCAGGAGGGAGAGTGTCTTCTAGGACGAGAGGAAGCTGATTACACCAAGTTTCCACTGAGTATTCTCTCTGTGAAGACTGAAGATGATGAAGAGAAACCACAAGTAGACAACCTCTTAGCTCCACTATCAGATAGTGAGGCTGAAGACGAGGTTGAAGAACCTTTGAGCAGTGATACAGACTGTGAAGGTGATATGAGGACTCACACTGACAACAAACACTCTGAATGCTCTACAAAGAAGAGAGGTAAAACATGTTTGAGCTGCTCAGTTTGTGCTGAAAGTTTTACTACAAAGTGCAGTTTGACTCGACACATGAGAACACACACAGGTGAAAAACCATTTAATTGTTCAGTTTGTGGCAAAAGCTTTTCTCAAAATAGCCATTTGACTCAACACATGAGAACACACACAGGTGAAAAACCATTTCATTGTTCAGTTTGTGGTAAAAGCTTTTCTGTTAAGTGCCGTTTGATTAACCACATGAAAACACACACAGGTGAACAACCATTCCGTTGTTCAGTTTGTGGCAAAAGCTTTTCTCAAAATATCTATTTGACTTACCACATGAGAACACATACAGGTGAAAAACCATTTAATTGTTCAGTTTGTGACAAAAGCTTTTCTCAAAATAACCATTTGACTCAACACATGAGAACACACACAGGTGAAAAACCATTTAAATGTTCGGTTTGTGGCAAAAGCTTTTCTCAAAATGGCTCTTTGACTCAACACATGAGAACACACACAGGTGAAAAAACTTTTAATTGTTCAGTTTGTGACAAAAGCTTTTCTCGAAATAGCTTTTTGACTGAACACATGATAACACACACAGGTAAAAAACCATTTAATTGTTCAGTTTGTGACAAAAGCTTTTCTCAAAATAGCTGTTTGACTCAACACATGAGAACACACACAGGTGAAAAACCATTTAATTGTTCAGTTTGTGGCAAAAGCTTTTCTCAAAATAGCCATTTGACTCAACACATGAGAACACACACTGGTGAAAAACCATTTAATTGTTCATTTTGTGGCAAAAGCTTTTCTCATAACAACTCTTTGTGTCGACACATAAGAACACACGCTGGAGGAAAACCATTTAGTTGTTCAGTGTGCTGTAAAAGGTTCACATATAATGCAGACGCAGTTAAACACATAAAAACACACAAGGGAAAAAAACCAATTAGCTGTTTAGAAAGACCGCGCCCCAAGCAGGAAGTGACGCCAGAAAGACCGCGCCCGACACAGGAAGTGACGCCAGAAAGACCGCGCCCGACACAGGAAGTGACGCCAGAAAGACCGCGCCCCACACAGGAAGTGACGCCAGAAAGACGCGCCCCACACAGGAAGTGATGTCAGAAAGAACGCGCCACAGCCAGCTTCATAATAAAGCGGTATCGTAACTCGGAGCTAACCACTGGAAATATGGAGGCGAGTCATCCAGACATGCCCGTGTTTCTCCTTCTTCTACATGTACAGACACTTGTGGAAATCACACATGAATACCTTAAGAGAAAGCGAATGCAGTTATTTGGGATACAACACTTCTCGGACGAGAAGAGAACTTTCCAATGTGTGATTCACTACAATAGGGCCCCAAAGCACACTGGATTCCAGTTAATTGAAATACCACAACACTGGATATTGTTAAGATAAGTTAAATTTAAGAACTTGCACACAAAGCAACACTGGAGTTAAAACTGTGACGTGTGCATATTCCGCGCGTGCATATTAGGTATCGTTACGCCGGCTGACGGAGGCGGGGAGGGGGTCTTAAACGGTGGCATTGTGTGTGTGTGTACAAGGATAAGGTTAGGTGGGATTTACCCTGGATAACCTACTTGGTGTAAACGGGTCCTAAAAAGAATATATTGCGTTACCATAAATGAATGATGATTAATCACAGTGTTCGTTTAGACCGGCGCAGGAAGGCATTGCACAGGCAGCGATGACGTCACACACCAGTGGTAGAGGGGTGTGCTCTGTCCAATAATGGCTTTTTTGCCAATATTCGGATATTGTCTAACTCTTAATTACCGATTCCGATATCAATCCATACCGATATATATACAGTTGTGGAATTAACACATGATTATGCCTCATTTTGTTGTGATGCCCCGCTGGATGCATTAAACAATGTAACAAGGTTTTCCAAAATAAATCAACTCAAGTTATGGAAAAAAGTGCCAACATGGCACTGCCATATTTATTATTGAAGTCACAAAGTGCATTATTTTTTTTAACATGCCTCAAAACAGCAGCTTGGAATTTGGGACATGCTCTCCCTGAGATAATCCTGATACCCACTACAACTATGGGAAGTACTATACTTTGACTTTCACAAAGTGCATTATTTTTTTATTTTTTTAAACATGCCTCAAAACAACAGCTACAAAAACAATGAAGGCACACAGCTTCAGTCCAGAGTATACTAGAGTCATAAAGTAAACAATAATATAGTCCTCCTTTAGTAGACTGCCTGGCATACTGTATAACAGGAAATTATAAACTGGGCTCAATCTGCCCTGCTCTAACGTATTTGTATGAGTAACACAAATGTGCTGCAAGCTAGTGGTGAGTGCTTGAAGTGGCCTAGCAGTCAGTCAGAGCTTCTGAAATGCTGCGTTGAGACAGGGCACCTCTGTTCACTGCAAGCTGCAAAGTGTGTGCCATGCAGGGCAGACTAGCCACACCAAACTCCACCGTAGCTTTTGCCACGCTGCGGGCGTTGTCCCTGACCACAATGTGGGCTTTCGCCTTGGGGTGGTTTTTGTTGTATTTTTGTCTTTTCTCTGCGGAGTCTTTAAGCGACAACTGTGTGGTACTACTTTTTTTCAGTGTTTGATTTTCATCCATCTTCCGCTTGTATTCATCGTGTATCTCCTTATGATTCTTGAAGAGGTGGGAGATCTAATTGCTCGTATTAAAGGCAGACGTCTTGGTTCCTCCTCGCATAACCAACTTTTTGCAGTCATTGCAAATTGCCAGTTTTTTATCCGTCAGACACACTTCAAAATAATCCCAAACCATGTCGTTCTGAACTCACTATGTTCACTGCTCGCTGTACATATCCTACGAAGTCAGACCTACACTGTTTCTATGTCCATTTCTCAGATGATGCAATTGTTGATGACTGAAGTGCTGATATCAACCAAACTACACTCTTAGTGCTTTTCTTCTTTATTCAGAGTAATCATTTGACTTAATAAAGGTTTTTAACTAAAACAACTAAGAGGAAACTCATTTGGGCCGCTTGTACCCGTGATCTTGTCCTTTCGGTCATAATCCAAAGCTCATGACCATAGGTGAGGATGGGAACATAGATCAAAAGAAGAAATAATCAAAATTGTAAAAAATTGTAAATCCAAGACTTCAACTGACTGTCATGGAATAGATATGGTAACGATAAAAAAGGTTGTAGAAGACATTTCAGAACCTCTGACATATATCACCAATGTATCATTTTTAACCGGAAAATTCCCAGACAAAATGAAAATTGCAAAAGTCGTACCAATCTATACGAATGGAGACATACACCAGTTTACTAACTACAGACCAGTTTCATTACTTCCACAATTCTCCAAAATCATGGAAAAATTATTCAATAGTCGATTAGATTTATTTATTAACAAAAGTGGGACGCTCGTGGAGAACCAATATGGATTTCGAGCAAATATCTCAACATCAATAGCATTAATTAAAATAACAGAGGAAATTACCAATACAATAGATGGTAAAGAATGTGCGGCAGCAGTATTCATGGACTTAACAAAAGCATTTGATACAATTAATCATGATATTTTAATACAAAAATTAGAACTATATGGCATCAGAGGTTTGGTATTGAACTGGGTAAGAAGCTATTTAACCAACAGGAAGCAATATGTGAAGATGGGTGAAAATATGTCAACACGGCTAGATATATCCTGTGGTGTACCCCAGGGATCAATACTGGGACCAAAATTGTTTAATCTTTATATAAACGACATTTGTAAAGTTACAAAGGACTTAAAGTTAGTTTTATTTGCAGACGACACAACTGCTTTCTGTTCAGGAGAGAACACACAGAAGATAATACAAATAATAACAGAAGAAATGAACAAATTAAAAAGATGGTTTGACAAAAACAGACTATCTTTGAATCTCAGTAAAACTAAAATAATGCTATTTGGTAATAGTAGGAAAGAGCATCATACGCAAATACAAATGGACGGAGTAGACATCGAAAGGGTAAAAGAAACCAGATTTTTGGGAGTATTAATAGATGATAAAATGAACTGGAAATCTCATACACAAAACATACAACATAAGGTAGCAAAAAACATTTCAATAATGAATAAAACAAAACACGTCCTGGGCCAAAAATCACTTCATATTCTCTACTGCTCACTAGTGTTACTATATCTGACTTATTGTGCAGAAATATGGGGAAATAACTACAAATGTGTGCTACATTCGTTAACCATGTTACAAAAAAGATCAGAATAATACATAATGTTGGATATAGAGAACATACAAACCCTTTATTTATTAAGTCAAAAATATTAAAGTTTGGTGATTTGGTAAAATTGCAAACAGCTAAAATGATGTACAAAGCAAACTATAACCTGCTACCAAAGAATGTACAACAATTCTTCTCAACTAAAGAGGAGAAATATAACCTTAGAGGAAAATCTAATTTAAAACATTTACATGCACGTACAACACTTAAAACTTTTAGCATAACAGTATGTGGAATTCAATTATGGAATGGATTAAGTAAAGAAGTTAAAAATTGTACTGACATGATCCAGTTTAAGAGGTTGTTTAAATTAATAGTGCTTACAAAGTACAAAGAAGAAGAATTATGAGAAAAACTTCCAACCTTATTGAAAATATTCTTCATCTCAGTATGTTAATAATGACTGAATTAATTAATTACATATTACAAACTGTTGTATATACTAATTCATAGATGTTATTTTATTATATAAAAAGGTCAGTAAATGATTTTATATAATTGTAAATGCTTTGAAGTGGGAAAGGGGTAGGATTAAATAAGCTTTGCTTCTTCCTACTCCTTTTGATGTAAATGAAATTATATGAAATTGTGTGATGTATTATGATGTAAATGTGTTCATGTTCGAAATAAACTAAAAGAAAGAAAAGAAAAGATGGACCGGTAAATGGATAGCTTTGCCTTCCGGCTCAGCTCCTTCTTCAACACGTCCGCATTACTGAAGACACCGCACCGTGAACAAGACTCCGAGGTACTTGAACTCCTCCACTTGGGTCAAGATCTCCTCCCCAACCCGGAGATGGCACTCCACCCTCTTCCGGGCGAGAACCATGGACTCGGACTTGGAGGTGCTGGTTCTCATCCCAGTCGCTTCACACTCGGCTGCGAACCGATCCAGTGAGAGCTGAAGATCCTGGCCAGGTGAAGCCATCAGGACCACATCATCTGCAAAAAGCAGAGACCTAATCCCGCAGCCACCAAACCGGATCCCCTCAACGCCCTGACTGCGCCTAGAAATTCTGTCCATAAAAGTTATGAACAGAATGGGCGACAAAGGGCAGCCTTGGCGGAGTCCAACCCTCACTGGAAACGCCACGCTGTCCCAATAATATTATGTATAGTATATCAATATATGTGTATATATACATGAATACACACATATGTATGGGATATATATATATATATACATATATATATATATATATATGATTGTAAGATACATCCTCAGATGCACTGGGACACATCCTCAGTGATGTGCCTGAGATTTCAACATCATACCCCCTCCCTCAGGTGACCCAGCCAGGGTTGATCAGACCCCAGCTCATGTCCCAGTAGCATTGGCCCACAGTTCGCTCCTCCTGATCCAAAGCCATCTAGAGGCTCTCTCTGCTGCCTCCATGGTGGTCTTGATGGCCTTCCTTTTCCTATCACCTGTGATGCCAAGTAGTGTGATCACCTTGCACAGTGAGCAGCCAGCAAAGCCTCTACACCCCACTTCGATGGGCTCACAGCGTGCCCTCCAGCCTCCTCTGCGGCATTGCTCGACTAGCTCCTGGTACTTTGACCGCTTCCGCTCGTTTGCCTCCTCTATCCTCTATCAGTAGCACCTGCCGTGAAGATACTGATGTAAGCAAGATGTCTGGCCTCAACGAAGTTGTTGTAACATAGTCTGGAAACTTGAGCTGCTTGCCCAAGTCCACTCGAAGATC